>NW_028159977.1:310000-335000 GCF_964263955.1 Coregonus lavaretus
AATTCCTGACATTTAATCCTGGTAAAAATTCCCTGTCTTAGGTCAGTTAGGATCACCACTTTATTTTAAGAATTTGAAATGTCAGAATAATAGTAGAGAAAATGATTTATTTCAGCTTTTATTTCTTTCATCACATTCCCAGTGGGTCAGAAGTTTACATACACTCAATTAGTATTTGGTAGCATTGCCTTTAAATTGTTTAACTTGGGGCAAACGTTTCGGGTAGCCTTCCACAAGCTTCCCACAATAAGTTGGGTGAATTTTGGCCCATTCCTCCAGACAGAGCTGGTGTAACTGAGTCAGGTTTGTAGGCCTCCTTGCTCACACACGCTTTTTCAGTTCTGCCCACAAATTTTCTATAGGATTAAGGCCAGGGCTTTGTGATGGCCACTCCAATACCTTGACTTTGTTGTCCTTAAGCCATTTTGCCACAACTTTGGAAGTATGCTTGGGGTCATTGTTCTTTTGGAAGACCCATTTGCGACCAAGCTTTAACTACCTGACTGACGTCTTGAAATGTTGCTTCAATATATCCACATGATTTTCCTTCCTCATGATGCCATCTATTTTGTGAAGTGCACCAGACCCTCCTGCAGCAAAGCACCCCCACAGCATGATGCTGCCACCCCCTGTCACGGTTTCGGCTCCTCCTCCTTGTTCGGGCAGGCCTCGGCGTTCGCCGTCCCCGGAGTATTAGCTATCACCGCTCTATGTTTCTGTGTTTGATTGCTTTTGTCTGTCTGTCACACCTGTGTCTGTTTGAGTGTTAATTAGGTGTCTTATAAGTTCCTTGTTTTGCTCTTTGGTAATTGTGGGTTGTTATTTTTCCGTTGCCGTTGGTGTATGATACGTGTTTGTTTTTTCCGTATCATTGTTCTACGTTTTGTGTTTTACGCGTGTGCGTAATGATCCCTCGCCTCATAGTGTTATTTCGAGGTCAGGGTTTACACTATTGCTTTTAAGACTATTAAAGGTCTTGTTGGACTAAACCTCTGCTTCCTGCGCTTGACTCCTCCACCACATCCACAACGGTTTCTTGACAGAACAACCCACCATTATGGAGTCAGCAGGATCAGCGACGGCACCTGAATCCCTGCTGGAACGGATCAATTTCCAGGACGCCATGATCCAGCGACTCGGGACCGTCATGGACGAGGTGTCCAACACCCTGCGCCGATTGGTGAACTCTGCGGTGGCCAAGGACCCATACAACTTCGCATCACCAACGGCCAGTCCTCCTCTCTCAGTACCGGAACCCAGTGGCATTCGGCTCTCACTCCCGAGGGCATATGACGGTTCTGCAGCCGGGTGTCAGGGATTCCTCCTGCAGGTCGAACTGTACCTTGCCACTATACACCCGGCGCCCTCGGGATACGAGAGCGTCTCCGCCCTCATCTCCTGTCTCTCCGGCAAGGCGTTGGAATGGGCCAACGCCGAATGGAGGGGAATAGACGCCACTACCATCACTTACGCGGAGTTCTCCCGCCGCTTCAGGGCTGTCTTCGATCATCCCCCTGAGGGGAGAGCGGCGGGAGAGCGTCTTATCCACCTCCGACAGGGGAAGAGGAGCGCACAGGAGTTCGCACTGGAGTTCCGGACACTAGCGGCGGATGCGGGGTGGAATGTGAGGGCCCTCATCGACCAGTACCGATGTAGTCTACGAGAGGACGTTCGTAGGGAGCTGGCCTGCAGGGACACCAACCTGTCGTTTGACCAGTTGGTGGACATTTCCATCCGTCTGGATACCCTGCTGGCTACCCGCGGACGTCCCGAGTGGGGGTCGTCCAGTCCACCCTCTAGCACCCCCGAGCCGATTCCCATGGAGCTAGGGGGTGCTGGCGCTAGAGAGAGGAGGAGGGGGAAACCGAGGGGGGCCATCCACTGCACCACCTGCGGTCGTGGAGGACACACTGCGGCCAGGTGCTGGGGAGGGTCTCCTGGGAGAGGTGACAACAGGCCACGCACTGGGCAGTCATTTCAGGTGAGTAGGCGCCCCACTCACCCAGAGCTCTCTGTTGGTCACATGTGTATTCCTGTGAGGTTTCCACAGGTGGCACCTCATTCCCAGCATAAGGCGCTAGTAGATTCAGGCGCAGCTGGGAACTTTATTGATCGGGCATTTTGTGCTAGGTTAGGAATTCCCCTTCGGCCGGTAGAAGTTCCATTCCCTGTCCACTTATTAGACAGCCGGCCGTTGGGGTCAGGTCTGATCATGGATGTCACAGCACCGCTGACGATGACGACGCAGGGGGGTCATGAGGAAATCATTCAGTTCTATCTGATTGACTCTCCTGCGTACCCAGTGGTGTTGGGCCTTCCCTGGTTAAGCACCCATGATCCTACCATAGCGTGGCAACAGAGGGCTCTTATGGAGTGGTCTGCCCAGTGTGTAGGGAGATGTCTAGGTGTTTCCATAGGGGCGACCTCGGTAGAGAGTCCGAACCAAGTGCCCGCACTGCGCATTCCCCCCGAGTATGAGGATTTAGCACTCGTGTTTAGCAAATCGAGGGCAACACGGCTACCTCCTCATAGACAGGGGGACTGTGCGATAAATCTCCAGACAGGAGCAGCTCTTCCCCGGAGTCATGTGTATCCCCTGTCTCAAGAGGAAACTGCGGCTATGGAGACTTACATAGCCGAGTCCTTGGCACAGGGATACATACGGTCCTCCACTTCTCCGGTCTCCTCGAGTTTCTTCTTTGTGAAGAAGAAGGACGGGGGATTGCGCCCGTGTATTGATTACCGTAGTCTCAATCAGATCACAGTGAAATCCAGTTACCCACTTCCACTGATTGCGACGATGACGGAGTCATTACGCGGAGCGCGGTTCTTCACAAAGTTGGATCTCAGGAGCGCGTACAATCTGGTGCGCATTAGCGAGGGGGATGAATGGAAAACAGCATTTAGCACCACCTCGGGTCATTACGAGTATCTCGTCATGCCATACGGGTTAATGAATGCTCCTTCAGTCTTCCAATCCTTTGTTGACGAGATTTTCCGGGACATGCATGGGCAGGGTGTAGTGGTGTACATCGACGACATCCTAGTGTATTCTTCTACACGAGCCGAGCATGTAGCCCAGGTGCGCCGAGTGTTGAGACGACTGTTGGAGCATGACTTGTATGTCAAGGCAGAGAAATGCCTGTTCTTCCAGGAGTCCGTCTCCTTTTTGGGTTATCGGTTGTCCGCGTCTGGCGTGGAGATAGAGGTAGACCGGGTATCGGCTGTGCGTAATTGGCAAACTCCAACCACTGTAAAAGAGGTGCAGCAGTTCTTGGGTTTTGCTAATTACTACCGGAGGTTTATTCGGGATTTTGGACAGGTTGCAGCTCCCATTACGTCCCTGCTAAAGGGGGGTCCGGTGCGTTTGCGGTGGTCGGCTGAGGCGGACAGGGCATTTGTCAAACTAAAGAACCTGTTCACCTCGGCTCCTGTGCTGGCGCATCCGGATCCCTCTTTACCATTCCAAGTAGAGGTAGACGCGTCCGAGACCGGTATTGGGGCAGTTCTATCACAACGGTCCGGCACGCCACCTAAACTCCGCCCCTGTGCGTTCTACTCCAAGAAGCTCAGCTCGGCGGAGAGTAACTATGATGTTGGGGACAGGGAGCTGTTAGCCGTAGTCCAGGCCCTAAAGGTGTGGAGGCATTGGCTTGAGGGGGCTCAACACCCTTTCCTCATTCTGACGGATCACCGTAACCTGGAGTACATCCGGGCAGCTAGGAGATTGAACCCTCGTCAGGCTAGGTGGAACATGTTCCTAACCCGGTTCGTTTTTAAGATCACATACATCCCTGGGTCCCAGAACGGTAAGGCAGACGCCCTGTCCCGGCAGTATGACACAGAGGAGAGGTCCAACGAGCCTACTTCCATACTGCCGGAGTCTTGTTTGGTGGCTCCGGTGGTATGGGAGGTCGATTCAGAAATCGAGCGGGCACTGCGTACCGACCCTACTCCCCCCGAGTGTCCTGTGGGGCGGACGTACGTTCCGCTCGAGATTCGTGATCGACTTATTTATTGGGCTCATACATCACCCTCCTCTGGACATCCAGGTATTGGCCGGACATTGCACTGTCTTAGCATGAAATACTGGTGGCCAACATTAGCCAGGGATGTGAGGGTTTATGTCTCCTCCTGCTCGGTGTGTGCCCAGTGTAAGGCGCCTAGACATTTGCCCAGGGGTAAGCTACATCCCCTGCCCGTTCCACAACGACCATGGTCCCACCTATCGGTGGATTTCGTAACCGACCTTCCCCCCTCCCAGGGGAATACCACCATTTTGGTCGTTGTGGATCGGTTTTCCAAGGCCTGTCATCTCCTTCCCATGCCGGGTCTCCCTACTGCCCTACAAACCGCTGAGGCCCTATTCACCCATGTTTTCCGGCACTATGGGGTACCCGAGGATATAGTGTCTGACCGAGGTCCCCAGTTCACCTCCAGAGTTTGGGGGGCGTTCATGGAACGGTTGGGGGTCTCGGTAAGCCTTACCTCGGGGTACCACCCAGAGAGTAATGGGCAGGTGGAACGTGTCAACCAGGATGTGGGTAGGTTTTTGAGGTCCTATTGCCGGGACCGGCCGGAGGAGTGGTCTAGGTTCATCCCCTGGGCAGAGATGGCCCAGAACTCTCTCCGCCACTCCTCCACCAATTTAACACCCTTCCAGTGTGTTTTAGGTTATCAGCCGGTCCTGGCACCATGGCACGAGAGCCAGATCGAGGCCCCTGCGGTGGACGAGTGGATTCGGCGCTCGGAGGAGACGTGGGACGCTGCCCATGTCCATCTGCAGCGTGCCATCCGTCAACAGAAGGCGAGCGCCGACCGCCACCGCAGTGAGGGACCGGTGTACGCACCGGGAGATCGAGTCTGGCTCTCGACTCGAAACCTGCCCCTCCGCCTGCCCTGCCGGAAGCTGGGTCGGCGGTTTGTGGGGCCCTTCAAAGTCCTGAGAAGATTGAACGAGGTGTGTTACAGGTTACAACTGCCTATAGAGTATAAAAATATTAACTCCTCGTTCCATGTGTCTCTTCTCAGGCCGGTGGTAGCTGGCCCACTCCAAGAGGATGAGATAGGAGAGACCCCTCCGCCCCCTTTGGACATCGAGGGGGCCCCGGCGTACAGGGTCCGGACCATCTTGGACTCAAGGCGCCGGATGAGTGGTCTCCAGTATCTCGTGGAGTGGGAGGGGTACGGTCCGGAGGAACGGTGCTGGGTGCCCAGGAGGGACATACTCGATCCATCCCTCCTGACTGAGTTTCACCATGGGCATCCCACGCGCCCGGGTCCGCGTCCTCCTGGCCGTCCCCGAGGCCGGGGTCGGCGCACGGCTGGAGCCGCGCGTCAAGGGGGGGGTACTGTCACGGTTTCGGCCGAGACTGATCCTCCTCCTGGTTCGGGCAGGCTTCGGCGAGCGCCGTCCCCGGAGTACTAGCTGCCACCGCTCTATGTTTCTGCAGTCCATTGCTTTTGTCTGTCTGTACCACCTGTGGCCAATTGTGTGTTGATTGCGTGCCCTATAAGTTCCTTGTTTTGTGTTAGTATTATTGTGTGTTGTTTTTCCCTGTCATGTTGTTCGGAGCTACGTGTGTGCACTCTGTTTGTTTTATGTTTAGTGTTTACGCGTGTTTGCGTAATTCTCCCTCGCCTCTTGTTTTTGTCGAGGTCGTGTTATTTGACTTTGAATTATTAAAGTCTGTTGGACTAAACCTCTGTGTCCTGCACCTGACTCCTCCACCACATCCACATCGGTTCCCTTCTGACATGATCTAGATGCTGCTGTAACCCCTCCTTAGTGGGAGACAGTAGCAACAGGTCATCTGCGTACAGCAGACACTTGATTTCAGTGTTGTGTAGGGTGAGACCAGGTGCTGCCGATTCTTCTAATGTTTTTGCCAATTCATTAATGTAGATGTTAAATAGTGTTGGACTTATTGGGCAGCCCTGTTTCACTCCACGTCCCTGAGAGAAGAAGTCTGTTTGCTTGTTGCAGATTTTCATCGCACATTTGTTTTTAGTGTACATTGATTTAATAACATCATATGTTTTCCCTCCAATACCACTTTCTATTTTCTATTAGTTTGTAAAAAAGACCTTTGTGCCAAATTGAATCAAATGCTTTCTTGAAGTCTACAAAACACAATTAGATTTTGCCTTTGTTTTGATTTACTTGTTTGTCAATTAGAGTCTGGAGGGTGTAAATGTGGTCTGTTGTGCGATAATTTTTTACAAATCCAATCTGGCTTCTGCTTAGGACGTTGTGTTCATCAAGGAAATTATGTAGTCTGCTGTTTATGATACTGCAGAGAATTTTCCCCAAGTTGCTGCTAACGCAAATTCCTCTGTAATTATTTGGGTCAAATTTGTCTCTCTCTCTCTCTCTCTCTCTCTCTCTCTCTCTCTCTCTCTCTCTCTCTCTCTCTCTCTTTCTATCTCTCTCTCAATTCAATTTCAATTTCAATTTCAATTTAAGGGCTTTATTGGTATGGGAAACATATGTTAACATTACATGTCTCTATCCCTCTCTCTCTCCCTCCCCTTCCCCTCTCCTCACAGGTATTCATTTCACTCTGAAACATATGTTAACATTACATGTCTCTATCTCTCTCTCCCTCCCCTTCCCCTCTCCTCACAGTATTTCATTTCACTCTACTGGGGAACTTAGAGGCCATAGATTGCAGCCTGGGCTTCATAGCCAATGGGAGACAACAATGTGTTGATGCAGATGAGTGTACAGAGTGGGACAGTGCCACACCCTGTGGAAGTAATGCCGCATGTCACAACACAATCGGAAGCTTCTACTGTCAGTGTCTACCTGGGTTCAAATCCACAACGACTGTCAACTTTACTTTCACTGCGAAGTGCATTGGTTAGTATTCAAATGTGTGTGTGTGTGTATGTGTGTATGTGTGTGTGTGTGTGTGTGTGTGTGTGTGTGTGAATGTTACATGTCAAGGGAACGAACCATTACTTTGACAGAGTCTTCTTATCTGTGCAGTAGTGAGAGTTTGTGGAGCTTGTTAACGATCATCACCTTTAGTGTGGGTGGGGAGGGGGGGGGTGTACAATGATGTTATTCTATGTCAGTTGTTTTCAATGTGATTAGATGTATTTCTGAGTTCATGTGGAAGAAACAGCAACAGCCTTGTGTGAGGCTAGGGTCTCGGTTTAGCTTGTGTCTGTCTGTCTGTCTGTCTGTCTGTCTGTCTGTCTGTCTGTCTGTCTGTCTGTCTGTCTGTCTGTCTGTCTGTCTGTCTGTGTTTGTGTGTGTGTCTGTCTGTGTGTGTGTGTGTGTGTGTGTGTGTTTGTGTGTGTGTGTGTGCATGTGTGTGTGTGCGTGCATGTGTGTGTGTGCGTGTTTGTGTGTGTATGTATGTGAAATGTCAAGGGAACAAAACATTACTTTTGCAATATCTTCTCTGTTCTGTGCCATGTTGAGAGTTTGTAGACCAGTGATTCCCTAACCCATCCTCCAGTGATTCCCTAACCCATCCTCCAGTGATTCCCTAACCTCTCCTCTAGTGATTCCCTAACCCATCCTCCAGTGATTCCCTAACCTCTCCTCTAGTGATTCCCTAACCTCTCCTCTAGTGATTCCCTAACCTCTCCTCTAGTGATTCCCTAACCTCTTCTCTAGTGATTCCCTAACCTCTCCTCCAGTGATTCCCTAATCTCTCCTCCAGTGATTCCCTAACCTCTCCTCTAGTGATTCCCTCTCCTCCAGTGATTCCCTAACCCATCCTCCAGTGATTCCCTAACCTCTCCTCTAGTGATTCCCTAACCTCTCCTCTAGTGATTCCCTAACCTCTTCTCTAGTGATTCCCTAACCTCTCCTCCAGTGATTCCCTAATCTCTCCTCCAGTGATTCCCTAACCTCTCCTCTATGTTGTAGAAACATTTTACTAGATAATCAACTCAAAAATATCTCTCAAGACATCAGAGCCTGTGAATTTAAGAATTTAGACTTTATTGAATACCAAAGCCTGAGCTTTGCTCCATGGAGCCACAACTCGCTCTCCTTGGCTCAAAGATCTCCTTTTATACCAATACAAGTGCATAGTCATCCTTACATAGCATACACAGTTGCTACCCTTAGGGTAATTGATTAACTTCTTCCATGGCCACGCCACCCTTATCTTTCAACGTCTAGATGTCACATGTTGTTTTTCTCCAAAAAGGCTATGTGAACTTTTCCATATGACCTCTTCCTCTTATCTCATTATATTGGTGGCAGACCCTTTCTCAAAAATAATACACATACATACATTTAAGGCATTTATCATTTACCATCCTCCCTGGCCCTTGAGATTATATGCATGTGGCCATGTGTCAGGTCATAAGGTCATAAGCAAAACAAATGATAACACTAGCCATCACGAGGAGTTGTATGTACATCACATGTCATAGACATACCCAGACCAGCTGCAGAGAGTCCATGAAAAACACACAAATGTCTCTGCTCTGTATTAACCCCTCAACTGGCTCTCAATCCATAAACACTCCAAGGCATATAGGTTTTCAATTTTACAACATATCCATGCTTATTACTAATATTATTATTTTACCTTTGACCTTTCCCTACATTTGCCTTCATGATACATAAAATAATACCATATATCCCCCCTATGGGACATTCCACCAATGTACCATCAATACAAAGATTAATCACCCATATCACAAGTATTATAACAATCAAAATAATCAATATCCAAATCTAATCAAGTAATTGCCATGTCAACATCACTAAGCATTAATATTAATAAGTTATTCAGATCAGTCAGTCCACTTATAATTTATAATCATAATCAAATGAATTACCCAAAACAAATTTAGAATGACAATTCTTAATTAGTCACCTTTGTTCCATCATTCAAAGTTAAAACTCTCACCTTGGCACATATTGATACTGGCCGAATGTATATTTATATTATAATAATTCTAGCATTAATTTCCTCATAACAAGAATTACAACAGATCAGTACCTTAATGCATTGTCCAAATTACTATAAATTTAGTAGTGTATAATACCTCCTTAATCAACATACTACCTCAACTAACACTCCCTTCCTCTACCGGCACACAATCTTCTGGCGTTTTCATTATGTTCTTCATTATGTTCTTCATAGTTCATCTTGGATTACCCATAGCAATGTCCCAATTCCAATGTCACACCTGAACCACCACACCTCCACCATCATCCTGTTTTGTCCATGTGCAAACCAGTATACCCAAACTAGGAAGAACGTTGCCTTTGCATATACCTCTTTCCTCACATTCTTGAAAGAAAAAACACAAAAGAGAAGGCATTTGATTGCTTTGATTTGATGCTGGATTCAGGTCTCCTGGCAGAAGTGGTTCCGACAAGAACGTCTTCAACGCCTTTGTTGTTCCTCTTCAGCCGAGTAGAGGATTTTTGGTTTTTATTGAGGTTTACACCGTTCTGGGCCAAATGATCTCTGCAATGCATTACGACACCATCCGTAGTAACCTCAGGAAAGGACAGATCATAACAGTTCAGTTGAGTTAATTTCCAATCCAAAACATCCCTATTAACATTGTCTACATGACAAATCATTATGTTTCACATTCTCCCTTGAATTCTTCCAAACTATATAACCCAATTGTTTTATTGTAACATTCCTATATTTTTGCTCATACTCTATTTGACATTACTCTGGTGTTTCCCTTTCCTTGTTCCTATTCTAACAATTGCTTACACTTCTCTCTTCTAATAACACTTTCCCCTGGAAATCTAACACCAAATACTACATCAAATTGTTTATCTAAATCTTGGACTGTTCTCCTTATGTCTATGATTCACCTGTCTCTTTCTTTCATTATCTTAAGGTCACACTACCCCATGTGACTTCCCCATACTCTTTGTGCTGGTTTCTCACACACCAATAATATTTTAACCCTTGTATTTTAATAGTGATCTCTTCTGTGTCTCTTCCTTCTGCTCTTTATTATTATCAGTACTCCATTCCCCTTATTCTCAGGTAACTAGTCAAGTGTAGAGAAATCAATGATAAGGATATCTGGTGTGTCTTGGAGGTCTGGAATCTCTCGGTGATCTGGAAGGTCCTTAAAGTCTCTTAATCATCAGTTCCCTCACTCTGGTACAATGGTTAAGATGATACCCGATACTCCCCTCTATCCATACGATCATTGGTATAACCTGGACAACGATGTGTATGGTCACTTCAGTTGTTAACCTTCCCCCGTCACTAGGGTCTCCGGATCAGCCAGAGTCCCTCTCAATCTATCGACATCGGTCTGTGAAAAGTGTCCTTCTATCAGCCTTCCCATAGGGAAGCTCAGAGTTACTGCTGCAAAGACACAAGCACAGACACACACAAAAAACAACAATGCTACCCAATGGCTGAGGTTGGAACACTCCTATAGTGGGAAACATGAATCTAAGTATCTGTCTCCACCACTTTCACCATCATTAAGGTAGCCAACAACACCTGGTACAGGCCCCTCCACATAGGGTCTTTCCAGCTCTTTCTTCTATAGTCTTTTGCCATCACATAGTCTCCAGGGCACAGAAAATACTCAGATTATCCTACTCAGTTGGGCATAGTTATCTTCACCCATGAAAAGAAAATCTTAAGAACATTGTTAGGTTAGGTGAGACACAGTATGCTACTTATGTCCTCTCATCCGTCAAGAGAAGCCTTGAGATTATGAAGCACACCTGCTTCCAGCTTGTTGTAGTCCACTTATCTCATAGACAGACCACCTCTACACCATGCCTCCTATCACAAAAACAAAAAATGATTTAACCTAACCCATAACACATTATTACTACTTTGATTTAACCTAAACCATAACACATTATTACTACTGCTCACATCCTTAATACACCTTGCATACTTCCCCACAAAACCATAATAAACCATTAAAACCTCTGTAATCCCAACTTCCCCCCTTGGACACATGCATCACATCGTGATTCATGTGTACAAAAAACAAAACAAAACAATATTGCCTATCAAACCTAAAATAATAACTAACCTTAAAATGACAACCCTTGAGCATATCTTTACTTAACTGTATTCCATAACACTATTCAAGGAATACTTCTCCTTCAGGACTAACTCTCTCACTTCATCCTTGTCCTGTTTAGACTAATTTATATATAGGATTTTTCCAAATTATAAACTTCTTCACAATTATCCTTATTTTATCTAACCCCCTAATTCAGCATGCCTCTAGAATTCATAGTGCGGGTGATCAGGTCACACTATAAAGCCAGGACAGATTTCAGAGGTCATTGAAATCATTCAATGAATTGTTTCATCCAATAGTATACTACTTCTAACAACCATCAAAACCTTTCATAAATGTTGTAATTCCTTAGTACAGCACTTTTCAAAATAAATCATACATATTTACTTATCCCTCAGTAAATAAAACCCAAATTACATGTGTATGCTCCTTTAAGATATTTCACTTCCATCCCATCAAAAAAACAAAACAAATAGAAATAAAAATCCTATACAACTAACATTTCATACTAAGTAGTTTGTTTGTGGTTATTTGAACACCATATAGTAAAACAATAAACAAACAAAAATGGCCAGGCCTTATTTATTTTTGTAACCATTATGACAACCTAAAAATAAAACTACTTAATTTTACTAACTAGTTCCACCCTAGCCGACAGACTTTTTTCAACCTCCCAATAAAGAAATCCCCATGTTCCTGGAAGAGAAAGTATACATGTCGTTAACATATAATCAACAATCCAAAGATAGTAATTACACAAAAAACTTCATACATATCTCCCCAGTCCTATCTCATCCCTAACATAATATTATAGGAGACTCCCATCAATCCTTAAAAGAAAACTCCCATTTAGAAGACACTATATAATAACCCATTTTATTAAGTTAACTACACCTTCCACTATAAACCTATAACCCCTTTTTAGTAATTTAAACGTCGCAAAATGTTGCATTGATGTTTTTTTGTTTTTTTTCCCCAAATATAAACTTATTGTTTCATAATCCAAAACCCATAAAAAGATGTCTACTTAATACATCAAGTCAACAGCAACAACTTCCTCCCAAGGTTCAACGTACTATAAACAAATTATCGTTATCTGAAGTAATAAAACATCATCATAACTCACTGCTGTTTAAACAAACTATATAATGTCATAATAAAATGATCAATTATCAAATATCGTTCCTTATTCAACTATCGAGACATGTTCTTCATTAGTTAATCGTCTCCACAAAGCAATACTACCTAATAACATATTCTCATTCTCCTAAATATAAATCAATAAAACATCCAATTCACCAATATGCAATTTCAATTACTATGTTATCCTATTCGACATGGATTGGTAGGACATCTTTCCTATAATGTTATCAATGAAACCAGTAATTCACATCAATAGCATCAATGTAAAAGATTTGCTTTCTGTCCCTCACTGGATTCGAACCAGGGACCCTCTGCACACATAGACAACATTCACCATCGAAGCAGCGTTACCCGTCGCTCCACCAGTGCCACACAAAGCATCTACTTCCAGTTCATAGAGCAAGTGACGTCACCCAACGAAAACCACACTAGCTCTCACCGCTAACTAGCTAGCAATCTCCTGCCGATAACATTCAAGTCATTTAGCAGATGCTCTTATTCCAAGCGACTCACAATTAGTGGGCTCATACATTTTTATACTTATACTAGCCCCCCTTGGGAATTGAACACCCAACCCTGGCGTTACAAGCACCGTGCTCTACCAACTTAGCTACAGAGGACCACAGATGAACGTATAGTGCCTTTTTCTGATAATGTTATAATTGTAGCCTATTGCATTACTTTAGCTTAAAATATGAGTTTGTTTATTCAACAAATCTAGAACCCACTATAGCATAATAGCCAAAGCTTCTTGCATCCACTAATTCACGTAACGAGAATACATTATCATTCTAGAATTCAACAATTCGCATACATTACTGATGTCACGCAAACCATAGAATAAAGTAATAACAATTAGAATTTTGTCAAATAGATGTTTTCCATCCAACTATTCAAACTTTCTTTAAATAACTCTTTCAGCTCGATACAGTCAAACAAGTATGACTCTCTTTTTACCGGAAACTAATTCATGGCATTAGTAAAATCTATTCACATCCCAACAATAACTAATAATATATGTATATTCATAATATTAAAATACCTTACTTTCATTCCAGTCTACCTAAACAATTAAAATTATGGCCATAACTCTATCGCAATTGCCAGTACGCTATTCAGACTATAGTCACTCCTCACTCCTTCCCGTTGAATAAGTGAGTCCTTCAGTCTGAAAAGACGCAGGCTACTAGATCTTCCAATCTTATCCTGACTGTTCCTTCAATCTAAACAACCCACAACTATAGCTAAACTATACTTAGAAAACCTAGACTCTGTTCAGCGATGCAGAATCTATGCTTTATTGAAATGACAAGTTAATCCTCCTTTATTCCAATGATAATGGTCAGTAGTTTTAGTATCTGGCTCATACCACACTTTATCAGAAAATAGCTTTGAAGGACACAGATCTCATACGCTCAACGTAATCAACTTAGCAGTCAACAAGTCAAACCCCACATTCATTGATTTGGAAACAGATCTAACGACCTAACCAAATGAATTATATATCTGCTTCTGAAATAATAGATAGTTTATTATAATGCTTAATTCCACCACCTGTCCTATGTACTCTCTCCCATTTCCACGTACGTCTACGTGTTTGGGCAAGTCCACACCTATAATTTTATCCAATCCCTCGTATTAAATCACACTCGCATAAAATTCATTATATTCCAATATATTCATATCTACCAAACCATTCATGTTTCTAATTATTCTTTATTGCCATAAATCAGTTAATCACCATCTAGTCTCAGCGGAACAAACAACAAATTACCCAAATCCTTTCCCTCAGTCATAGAATCCTCCTAGAATCATATATGCTGGTCACTATTCCCTGATCTTACAAAATTCTATGACAGGCATTGTTGTACGAAACTCCAAGATATAATTTACAAGAAAAACGTATTATTCCAACGTATATATAATTATCAAACACACCTCTATATCTCATCATTCAAACTTCAGAGTGCGACTAATTTACATCATTATACCACTTTTATTCCATATTTATACAATGTTGTTCTTAAACGCCTTTAATTACTTTGTATAACCTACAGGAATATTTTACTCTATCAAAGGGCCCAAATTTGGAATGTTAACCCTATCCTAGTTATTATTTTACTGTAGTCAATTTATCATAATACTGCATCTCCTCTAAAGTTTCTAAATATAATGTCAGAAACATACCCTAACAGATTTATCAAAATACAATGCATAGACGTCATATGACCACACCGATACATGTGACCTGTTCCTCCAACAGGATTTATTCTACCCCTCCTGGTAACGTGAATTTTCTACACTCAGTTAGTCAATGAATATCCACGCTCCATTCACTCTTCCTCTCTTGGTGTGAGACCGGGTGCGTCCTTCCTACCAGGTTATACTCAAACAGCGGTCCAGGACAGGTGTGCCAACCTTTCTCCACCAAACACCGACACTTCAAACGACCTCAAACACAGCTTCTCTCCTCAACACAGAAAATAAGCTGTTATCTGCAGGATTTCTTATTATTCTCATTCATATAGATGAGCAGCCACTTGTGCCCAAATGAATCAGACAGTTGAATGACTCACAGCCGCCCAAGCAACCCATTCCCCATATGAGATGAGCAGACCTACTCTATATATAACACTTTATCAAAATTTGGAAGCCCTTGTAGCTATTTAACCCGTTCACCTACTTAGGATGACCTAACTTTTTTACCTGATAGACCCTACCTAATTTCTGGCATCATCACAACCCAGGATGATTCCCTACCTACCTGTGCAGACCTCCAACAAAGAATTCCTCATCAGAGCGGTATCCGTAAGTAGTCACTTGTCTGTTCAGTCCAATGGAATTCTAATTATAGCTCTCCAAAGCGGTATCCACAAGATTTCTATTTATACTACGCTTTCCTAAGCGACCTGTCAATTCTGCCCTAATTTTTTCTGTTACACTTCCTCAACACAGAAAAAGAAGCGGTATTACCCAGGATTTCTGCCTACCTAAGCAGTCCTCAAGACGATTCATGTCTAAAGCGGTATCTGTAGGACTTAACATGTTATTGTCTGACCGCTCAACCAGCTGTACAACCACCCGTGTCGAAATGACCCAGACAAAGCGATCAGCAAGATGAATCAACTGAATCAACTGAATCAAATGAATCAAATGAATCAAATGAATCAAATGAATCAAATCAATTGAACAGACGGTTCAGACAAACAACAGCGACATGTATTCTTAAATTCAAAAGCTCCTAGTGTCTAACTTTCTGGTTCTTAAATTTGGAGAGACCTACTTGGTATTTCTTTAGATGTTGCCGAGCCCCGGATCGGACCACACAAACTTTATACTATTTAAGTAAGAACTTGGCTTACCTTTTTAAAAGCGGCCGCTTTTGTTTGTATGGTCCGTCCAAGCCGTTTCACAACTGCAAATGTATACCGTCACTGATCCCTATCAAGTCCTGCCGGGGTCGCCAAATATGTTGTAGAAACATTTTACTAGATAATCAACTCAAAAATATCTCTCAAGACATCAGAGCCTGTGAATTTAAGAATTTAGACTTTATTGAATACCAAAGCCTGAGCTTTGCTCCATGGAGCCACAACTCGCTCTCCTTGGCTCAAAGATCTCCTTTTATACCAATACAAGTGCATAGTCATCCTTACATAGCATACACAGTTGCTACCCTTAGGGTAATTGATTAACTTCTTCCATGGCCACGCCACCCTTATCTTTCAACGTCTAGATGTCACATGTTGTTTTTCTCCAAAAAGGCTATGTGAACTTTTCCATATGACCTCTTCCTCTTATCTCATTATATTGGTGGCAGACCCTTTCTCAAAAATAATACACATACATACATTTAAGGCATTTATCATTTACCATCCTCCCTGGCCCTTGAGATTATATGCATGTGGCCATGTGTCAGGTCATAAGGTCATAAGCAAAACAAATGATAACACTAGCCATCACGAGGAGTTGTATGTACATCACATGTCATGGACATACCCAGACCAGCTGCAGAGAGTCCATGAAAAACACACAAATGTCTCTGCTCTGTATTAACCCCTCAACTGGCTCTCAATCCATAAACACTCCAAGGCATATAGGTTTTCAATTTTACAACATATCCATGCTTATTACTAATATTATTATTTTACCTTTGACCTTTCCCTACATTTGCCTTAATGATACATAAAATAATACCATATCCTCTAGTGATTCCCTCTCCTCCAGTGATTCCCTAACCTCTCCTCCAGTGATTCCCTAACCCATCCTCCAGTGATTCCCTAACCTCTCCTCTAGTGATTCCCTAACCTCTCCTCCAGTGATTCCCTAACCTCTTCTCTAGTGATTCCCTAACCTCTCCTCTAGTGATTCCCTAACCTCTCCTCTAGTGATTCCCTAACCTCTCCTCCAGTGATTCCCTAATCTCTCCTCCAGTGATTCCCTAACCTCTCCTCCAGTGATTCCCTAACCACTCCTCCAGTGATTCCCTAACCTCTAGTGATTCCCTCTCCTCCAGTGATTCCCTAACCTCTCTTCTAGTGATTCCCTCTCCTCCAGTGATTCCCTAACCTCTCCTCCAGTGATTCCCTCTCCTCCAGTGATTCCCTAACATCTCCTCTAGTGATACCCTAACCTCTCCTCTAGTGATTCCCTAACCTCTCCTCCAGTGATTCCCTAACCACTCCTCCAGTGATTCCCTAACCTCTAGTGATTCCCTATCCTCCAGTGATTCCCTAACCTCTCTTCTAGTGATTCCCTCTTCTCTAGTGATTCCCTCTCCTCTAGTGATTCCCTAACCTCTCCTCCAGTGATTCCCTCTCCTCCAGTGATTCCCTAACATCTCCTCTAGTGATACCCTAACCTCTCCTCCAGTGATTCCCTAACCTCTCCTCTAGTGATTCCCTCTCCTCCAGTGATTCCCTAACCTCTCCTCTAGTGATTCCCTAACCTCTCCTCTAGTGATTCCCTAACCTCTCCTCCAGTGATTCCCTAACCTCTCCTCCAGTGATTCCCTAACCTCTCCTCCAGTGATTCCCTCTCCTCTAGTGATTCCCTAACATCTCCTCTAGTGATACCCTAACCTCTCCTCTAGTGATTCCCTAACCTCTCCTCCAGTGATTCCCTAACCTCTCCTCCAGTGATTCCCTAACCTCTCCTCCAGTGATTCCCTCTCCTCTAGTGATTCCCTAACATCTCCTCTAGTGATACCCTAACCTCTCCTCTAGTGATTCCCTAACCTCTCCTCCAGTGATTCCCTAACCTCTCCTCTAGTGATTCCCTAATCTCTCATCCAGTGATTCCCTCTCCTCCAGTGATTCCCTAACCTCTCCTCCAGTGATTCCCTAACCTCTAGTGATTCCCTCTCCTCCAGTGATTCCCTAACCTCTCTTCTAGTGATTCCCTCTTCTCTAGTGATTCCCTCTCCTCTAGTGATTCCCTAACCTCTCCTCCAGTGATTCCCTCTCCTCTAGTGATTCCCTAACCTCTCCTATAGTGATTCCCTAACCTCTCCTCCAGTGATTCCCTAACCTCTCCTCTAGTGATTCCCTCTCCTCTAGTGATTCCCTAACCTCTCCTCCAGTGATTCCCTAACCTCTCCTCCAGTGATTCCCTAACCTCTCCTCTAGTGATTCCCTAACCTCTCCTCTAGTGATTCCCTAACCTCTCCTCCAGTGATTCCCTCTCCTCTAGTGATTCCCTAACCTCTCCTATAGTGATTCCCTCTCCTCTATTGATTCCCTAACCTCTCCTATAGTGATTCCCTCTTCTCTAGTGATTCCCTAACCTCTCCTATAGTGATTCCCTCTTCTCTAGTGATTCCCTAACCTCTTCTCTAGTGATTCCCTCTCCTCTAGTGATTCCCTAACCTCTCCTCTAGTGATTACCTAACCTCTCCTATAGTGATTCCATCTCCTCCAGTGATTCCCTAACCTCTCCTATAGTGATTCCCTCTCCTCTAGTGATTCCCTAATCTCTTCTCTAGTGATTCCCTCTCCTCTAGTGATTCCCTCTCCTCTAGTGATTCCCTAATCTCTTCTCTAGTGATTCCCTCTTCTCTAGTGATTCCCTCTCCTCTAGTGATTCCCTAACCTCTCCTCCAGTGATTCCCTAACCTCTCCTCCAGTACATTTTTACATTTACATTTTAGTCATTTAGCAGACGCTCTTATCCAGAGCGACTTACAGTTAGCGCATACATTATTTTATCGAACCCACAACCCTGGCGTTGCAAACGCCATGCTCTACCAACTGAGCTACATCCCCTGCCGGCCATTCCCTCCCCTACCCTGGACGACGCTGGGCCAATTGTGCGCCGCCCCATGGGTCTCCCGGTCGCGGCCGGCTACGACAGAGCCTGGATTCGAACCAGGATCTCTAGGGGCACAGCTAGCACTGCGATGCAGTGCCTTAGACCACTGCGCCACTCGGGAGACCCGTGATTCCCTAACCTCTCCTCTAGTGATTCCCTCTTCTCCAGTGATTCCCTAACCTCTCCTCTAGTGATTCCCTAACCTCTCCTCTAGTGATTCCCTAACCTCTCCTCCAGTGATTCCCTAACCTCTCCTATAGTGATTCCTTAACCTCTCTTCTAGTGATTCCCTCTTCTCTAGTGATTCCCTCTCCTCTAGTGTTTCCCTAATCTCTTCTCTAGTGATTCCCTCTTCTCTAGTGATTCCCTCCCCTCTAGTGATTCCCTAACCTCTCCTCCAGTGATTCCCTAAACTCTCCTCCAGTGATTCCCTAACCTCTCCTCTAGTGATTCCCTAACCTCTCCTCTAGTGATTCCCTAACTTCTCCTCCAGTGATTCCCTAACCTCTCCTATAGTGATTCCTTAACCTCTCTTCTAGTGATTCCCTCTTCTCTAGTGATTCCCTCTCCTCTAGTGTTTCCCTAACCTCTCCTCTAGTGATTCCCTAATCTCTCCTCTAGTGATTCCCTCTCCTCTAGTGATTCCCTAACCTCTTCTCTAGTGATTCCCTCTTCTCTAGTGATTCCCTAACCTCTCCTATAGTGATTCCCTCTCCTCTAGTGATTCCCTAACCTCTCCTCCAGTGATTCCCTAACCTCTCCTCTAGTTATTCCCTCTCCTCTAGTGATTCCCTCTTCTCTAGTGATTCCCTCTCCTCTAGTGATTCCCTAACCTCTCCTCTAGTGATTACCTAACCTCTCCTCCAGTGATTCCCTAACCTCTCCTCTAGTGATTCCCTAACCTCTCCTCTAGTGATTCCCTCTCCTCCAGTGATTCCCTAACCTCTCCTCTAGTGATTCCCTTTTCTCTAGTGATTCCCCAACCTCTCCTATAGTGATTCCCTAACCTCTCCTCCAGTGATTCCCTAACCTCTCGTGATTCCCTAGCCTCTCCTCCAGTGATTCCCTAAACTCTTCTCTAGTGATTCCCTAACCTCTCCTCTAGTTATTCCCTAACCTCTCCTCCAGTGATTCCCTAACCTCTCCTCTAGTGATCCCTCTCCTCCAGTGATTCCCTAACCTCTCCTCTAGTGATTCCCTCTTCTCTAGTGATTCCCCAACCTCTCCTATAGTGATTCCCTAACCTCTCCTCCAGTGATTCCCTAACCTCTCCTCTAGTGATTCCCTAACCTCTCCTCCAGTGATTCCCTAACCTCTCCTCCAGTGATTCCCTAACCTCTCCTCTAGTGATCCCCTCTCCTCCAGTGATTCCCTAACCTCTTCTCTAGTGATTCCCTCTCCTCTATTGATTCCCTAACCTCTCCTCTAGTGATTCCCTCTCCTCCAGTGATTCCCTAACCTCTCCTCTAGTGATTCCCTCTTCTCTAGTGATTCCCTAACCTCTCCTATAGTGATTCCCTAACCTCTCCTCCAGTGATTCCCTAACCTCTCCTCTAGTGATTCCCTACCCTCTCCTCCAGTGATTCCCTAACCTCTTCTCTAGTGATTCCCTCTCCTCCAGTGATTCCCTAACCTCTCCTCTAGTGATTCCCTCTTCTCTAGTGATTCCCCAACCTCTCCTATAGTGATTCCCTAACCTCTCCTCCAATGATTCCCTAAAATCTTCTCTAGTGATTCCCTAACCTCTCCTCTAGTTATTCCCTAACCTCTCCTCCAGTGATGCCCTAACCTCTCCTCTAGTGATTCTCTCTCCTCCGGTGATTCCCTAACCTCTCCTCTAGTGATTCCCTCTTCTCTAGTGATTCCCCAACCTCTCCTATAGTGATTCCCTAACCTCTCCTCTAGTGATTCCCTCTCCTCCAGTGATTCCCTAACCTCTCCTCCAGTGATTCCCTCTTCTCTAGTGATTCCCCAACCTCTCCTATAGTGATTCCCTAACCTCCCCTCCAGTGATTCCCTAACCTCTCCTCCAGTGATTCCCTAACCTCTCCTCCAGTGATTCCCTAACCTCTCCTCTAGTGATTCCCTCTCCTCCAGTGATTCCCTAACCTCTTCTCTAGTGATTCCCTCTCCTCTATTGATTCCCTAACCTCTCCTCTAGTGATTCCCTCTCCTCCAGTGATTCCCTAACCTCTCCTCTAGTGATTCCCTCTTCTCTAGTGATTCCCTAACCTCTCCTATAGTGATTCCCTAACCTCTCCTATAGTGATTCCCTAACCTCTCCACTAGTGATTCCCTAACCTCTCCTCCAGTGATTCCCTAACCTCTTCTCTAGTGATTCCCTCTTCTCCAGTGATTCCCTAACTCTCCTCTAGTGATTCCCTCTTCTCTAGTGATTCCCTAACCTCTCCTATAGTGATTCCCTAACCTCTCCTCCAGTGATTCCCTAACCTCTTCTCCAGTGATTCCCTAACCTCTTCTCTAGTGATTCCCTAACCTCTCCTCTAGTGATTCCCTAACCTCTTCTCCAGTGATTCCCTAACCTCTTCTCTAGTGATTCCCTAACCTCTTCTCTAGTGATTCCCTAACCTCTTCTCCAGTGATTCCCTAACCTCTCCTCCAGTGATTCCCTAACCTCTCCTCTAGTGATTCCCTCTCCTCTAGTGATTCCCTAACCTCTCCTCTAGTGATTCCCTAACCTCTCCTCCAGTGATTCCCTCTTCTCTCGTGATTCCCTCTTCTCTAGTGATTCCCTCTCCTCCAGTGATTCCCTAACCTCTCCTATAGTGATTCCCTAACCTCTCCTCTAGTGATTCCCTCTTCTCTAGTGATTCCCTCTTCTCTAGTGATTCCCTAACCTCTCCTATAGTGATTCCCTAACCTCTCCTCCAGTGATTCCCTAACCTCTTCTCTAGTGATTCCCTAACCTCTCCTCCAGTGATTCCCTAACCTCTCCTCTAGTGATTCCCTAACCTCTCCTCTAGTGATTCCCTAACCTCTCCTCCAGTGATTCCCTAACCTCTCCTCTAGTGATTCCCTCTCCTCTAGTGATTCCCTAACCTCTCCTCCAGTGATTCCCTAACCTCTCCTCCAGTGATTCCCTCTCCTCCAGTGATTCCCTCTTCTCTAGTGATTCCATCTCCTCCAGTGATTCCCTAACCTCTTCTCTAGTGATTCCCTCTCCTCTAGTGATTCCCTAACCTCTCATCTAGTGATTCCCTCTTCTGTACTACCCCCAGACAGTCCTCTTCTTTGATGTATTCCACAACTAGCACCGCTGATTCAAATGGTCACCTAATCATCAAGCCTCTCGTTTCTTAAATCAGCTGTGTTAGTTCTGGAATGCATCAAATACGTGGACTGTCTTACATTTACATTTACGTCATTTAGCAGACGCTCTTATCCAGAGCGACTTACAAATAGGTGCATTCACCTTATAGCCAGTGGGATAACCACTTTACAATGTTTTTATTTATTTATTATTATTTTTTTTGGGGGGGGGGGGTGTAGAAGGATTACTTTATCCTATCCCAGGTATTCCTTAAAGAGGTGGGGTTTCAAATGTCTCCGGAAGGTGGTGAGTGACTCCGCTGTCCTGGCGTCGTGAGGGAGCTTGTTCCACCATTGGGGTGCCAGAGCAGCGAACAGTTTTGACTGGGCTGAGCGGGAACTATGCTTCCGCAGAGGTAGGGGAGCCAGCAGGCCAGAGGTGGATGAACGCAGTGCCCTCGTTTGGGTGTAGGGACTGATCAGAGCCTGAAGGTACGGAGGTGCCGTTCCCCTCACAGCTCCGTAGGCAAGCACCATGGTCTTGTAGCAGATGCGAGCTTCAACTGGAAGCCAGTGGAGTGTGCGGAGGAGCGGGGTGACGTGAGAGAACTTGGGAAGGTTGAACACCAGACGGGCTGCGGCATTCTGGATGAGTTGTAGGGGTTTAATGGCACAGGCAGGGAGCCCAGCCAACAGTGAGTTGCAGTAATCCAGACGGGAGATGACAAGTGCCTGGATTAGGACCTGTGCCGCTTCCTGTGTAAGGCAGGGTCGTACTCTCCGAATGTTGTAGAGCATGAACCTACAGGATCGGGTCACCGCCTTGATGTTAGCGGAGAACGACAGGGTGTTGTCCAGGGTCACGCCAAGGCTCTTCGCACTCTGGGAGGAGGACACAACGGAGTTGTCAACCGTAATGGCGAGATCATGGAACGGGCAGTCCTTCCCCGGGAGGAAGAGCAGCTCCGTCTTGCCGAGGTTCAGCTTGAGGTGGTGATCCGTCATCCATACTGATATGTCTGCCAGACATGCAGAGATGCGATTCGCCACCTGGTTATCAGAAGGGGGAAAGGAGAAGATTAGTTGTGTGTCGTCAGCGTAGCAATGATAGGAGAGGCCATGTGAGGATATGACAGAGCCAAGTGACTTGGTGTATAGCGAGAATAGGAGAGGGCCTAGAACTGAGCCCTGGGGGACACCAGTGGTGAGAGCACGTGGTGCGGAGACAGCTTCTCGCCACGCCACTTGGTAGGAGCGACCGGTCAGGTAGGACGCAATCCAAGAGTGAGCCGCGCCGGAGATGCCCAGCTCGGAGAGGGTGGAGAGGAGGATCTGATGGTTCACAGTATCAAAGGCAGCAGACAGGTCTAGAAGGACAAGAGCAGAGGAGAGAGAGTTAGCTTTAGCATTCCGGAGAGCCTCTGTGACACAGAGAAGAGCAGTCTCTGTTGAATGACCAGTCTTGAAACCTGACTGGTTTGGATCAAGAAGGTCATTCTGAGAGAGATAGCAAGAGAGTTGGCTAAAGACGGCACGCTCAATAGTTTTGGAGAGAAAAGAAAGAAGGGATACTGGTCTGTAGTTGTTGACATCAGAGGGATCGAGTGTTGGTTTTTTGAGAAGGGGTGCAACTCTCTCTCTCTTGAAGACGGAAGGGACATAGCCAGCGGTCAAGGATGAGTTGATCAGCGAGGTGAGGTAAGGGAGAAGGTCACCGGAGATGGTCTGGAGAAGAGAGGAGGGGATAGGGTCAAGCGGGCAGGTTGTTGGGCGGCCTGCCGTCACAAGTCGCAAGATTTTATCTGGAGAGAGAGGGGAGAAAGAAGTCAAAGCATAGGGTAGGGCAGTGTGAGCAGGACCAGCAGTGTCATTTGACTTAACAAACGAGGATTGGATGTCGTCAACCTTCTTTACAAAATGGTTGACGAAGTCATCCACAGAGAGGGAGGAGGGGGTGGGGGGAGGAGGATTCAGCAGGGAGGAGAATGTGGCAAAGAGCTTCCTAGGGTTAGAGGCAGATGCTTGGAATTTAGAGTGGTAGAAAGTGGCCTTAGCAGCAGAAACAGATGAAGAAAATGTAGAGAGGAGGGAGTGAAAAGATGCCAGGTCCGCAGGGAGTCTAGTTTTCTTCCATTTCCGCTCAGCTGCCCGGAGCTCTGTTCTGTGAGCTCGCAATGAGTCATCAAGCCACGGAGCTGGAGGGGAGGACCGAGCCGGCCGGGAGGATAGGGGACATAGAGAGTCAAAGGATGCAGAAAGGGAGGAGAGGAGGGTTGAGGAGTCAGAATCAGGAGATTGGAGGGAGAAGGATTGAGCAGAGGGAAGAGATGATAGGATGGAAGAGGAGAGAGTAGCGGGAGAGAGAGAGCGAAGGTTGCGACGGCGCATTACCATCTGTGTAGGGGCAGAGTGAGTAGTGTTGGAGGAGAGGGAGAGAGAAAAGGATACAAAGTAGTGGTCGGAGACTTGGAGGGGAGTTGCAGTGAGATTAGTAGAAGAACAGCATCTAGTAAAGATGAGGTCAAGCGTATTGCCTGCCTTGTGAGTAGGGGGGGACGGTGAGAGGGTGAGGTCAAAAGAGGAGAGGAGTGGAAAGAAGGAGGCAGAGAGAAATGAGTCAAATGTAGACGTAGGGAGGTTGAAATCCCCCAGAACTGTGAGGGGTGAGCCATCCTCAGGAAAGGAACTTATCAAGGCGTCAAGCTCATTGATGAACTCTCCAAGGGAACCTGGAGGGCGATAGATGACAAGGATATTAAGCTTAAATGGGCTAGTGACTGTGACAGCATGGAATTCAAATGAGGAGATAGACAGATGGGTCAGGGGAAAAATTGAGAATGTCCACTTGGGAGAGATGAGGATTCCTGTGCCACCACCCCTCTGACCGGATGCTCTCGGGGTATGCGAGAACACATGGTCAGACGAGGAGAGAGCAGCAGGAGTAGCAGTGTTTTCAGTGGTAATCCATGTTTCCGTCAGCGCCAAGAAGTCGAGGGACTGGAGGGTAGCATAGGCTGGGATGAAGTCTGCCTTGTTGGCAGCAGAACGGCAGTTCCAGAGGCTGCCTGAGACCTGGAACTCCACGTGGGTCGTGCGTGCAGGGACCACCAGGTTAGAGAGGCAGCAGCCACGCGGTGTGAGGCGTTTGTGTAGCCTGTGCGGAGAGGAGAGAACAGGGATAGGCAGAGGCATAGTTGACAGGCTGCAGCAGATGGCTACAATAATGCAGAGGAGATCGGAATAAAATGAACTAAACATCTGGGAAAGGAGA
>NW_028159977.1:340000-342864 GCF_964263955.1 Coregonus lavaretus
CCACTTGGGAATAGATTTTCCTCCATGTGGCCCCTGAGCTAAAAAGAGTTTGACACCCCTGCCCTATATAGTGCACTACTTTAGACCAGAGCCCTATGGCACCCTATTCCCTATATAGTACACTACTTTAGACCAGAGAATGGCACCCTATTCCCTATATAGTGCACTACTTTAGACCAGAGCCCTATGGCACCCTATTCCTTATATAGTGCACTACTTTAGACCAGAGAATGGCACCCTATTCCCTATATAGTACACTACTTTAGACCAGAGAATGGCACCCTATTCCCTATATAGTGCACTACTTTAGACCAGAGCCCTATGGCACCCTATTCCCTATATAGTGCACTACTTTAGACCAGAGAATGGCACCCTATTCCCTATATAGTGCACTACTTTAGACCAGAGAATGGCACCCTATTCCCTATATAGTGCACTACTTTAGACCAGAGAATGGCACCCTATTCCCTATATAGTGCACTACTTTAGACCAGAGAATGGCACCCTATTCCCTATATAGTGCACTACTTTAGACCAGAGAATGACACCCTATTCCCTATATAGTGCACTACTTTAGACCAGAGAATAGCACCCTATTCCCTCTATAGTGCACTACTTTAGACCAGAGAATGGCACCCTATTCCCTATATAGTGCACTACTTTAGACCAGAGAATGGCACCCTATTCCCTATATAGTGCACTACTTTAGACCAGAGAATGGCACCATATTCCCTATATAGTGCACTACTTTAGACCAGAGAATGGCACCCTATTCCCTATATAGTGCACTACTTTAGACCAGAGAATGGCACCATATTCCCTATATAGTGCACTACTTTAGACCAGAGAATGGCACCCTATTCCCTATATAGTGCACTACTTTAGACCAGAGAATGGCACCCTATTCCCTATATAGTGCACTACTTTAGACCAGAGAATGGCACCCTATTCCCTATATAGTGCACTACTTTAGACCAGAGAATGGCACCATATTCCCTATATAGTGCACTACTTTAGACCAGAGAATGACACCCTATTCCCTATATAGTGCACTACTTTAGACCAGAGAATGGCACCCTATTCCCTATATAGTGCACTACTTTAGACCAGAGCCCTATGACACCCTATTCCCTATATAGTGCACTACTTTAGACCAGAGAATGGCACCCTATTCCCTATATAGTGCACTACTTTAGACCAGAGAATGGCACCCTATTCCCTATATAGTGCACTACTTTAGACCAGAGAATGACACCCTATTCCCTATATAGTGCACTACTTTAGACCAGAGCCCTATGACACCCTATTCCCTATGTAGTGCACTACTTTAGACCAGAGCCCTATGACACCCTATTCCCTATATAGTACACTACTTTAGACCAGAGCCCTATGACACCCTATTCCCTATATAGTACACTACTTTAGACCAGAGCCCTATGACACCCTATTCCCTATATAGTACACTACTTTAGACCAGAGCCCTATGGCACCCTATTCCTTATATAGTGCACTACTTTAGACCAGAGAATGGCACCCTATTCCCTATATAGTGCACTACTTTAGACCAGAGAATGGCACCCTATTCCCTATATAGTGCACTACTTTAGACCAGAGAATGGCACCCTATTCCTTATATAGTGCACTACTTTAGACCAGAGAATGGCACCCTATTCCCTATATAGTGCACTACTTTAGACCAGAGAATGGCACCCTATTCCCTAAATAGTGCACTACTTTAGACCAGGGAATGGCACCCTATTCCCTAAATAGTGCACTACTTTAGACCAGGGCCCTATAGTAGGGTGTTATTTGGGATGTGTTCTAGGGACGGTTACCGTGGTAACATTTCAGCACCAGTGTGCTGTGGGTTTCTGGGTATTTTAATCTCCACCTCAACTTCCTCTCTGTCTCAATGTCTTCACTGTTATAATTAGTTAGCCGGTATCTGATGGTAAACATGGTTACCCATGGCAACATCCTGGATCTACTAGGAGCGTGATAAGGATGTCACAGTTTTCATTTGAATGTGTTGTGTTGTTGTTATGTTGTGTTGTGCAGGTGTGATTGTGTTGTGTTGTGTTGTTTGTGCAAGTGGTGTGTTGTAGTGTGTTGTTGTGTGTTGTGTTGTGTTGTGTTGTTGTGTTGTGTTGTTGTGTTGTTGTGTTGTTGTGTTGTGGTGTTGTGTTGTGTTGTTGTGTTGTGTTGTTGTGTTGTTGTGTTGTTGTGTTGTTGTGTGTTGTTGTTGTGTTGTGCAGGTGTGATTGTGTTGTGTTGTTGTGTTGTCTTGTGGTGTTGTGTTGTTGTGTTGTTATGTTGTTGTGTTGTTGTGTTGTTGTGTCGTTGTGTTGTGTTGTGTTGTCTTGTGGTGTTGTGGTGTTATGTTGTGCAGGTGTGATTGTGTTGTGTTGTGTTGTTTGTGCAAGTGGTGTGTTGTAGTGTGTTGTTGTGTGTTGTTGTTGTGTTGTGTTGTGTTGTGTTGTGGTGTTGTGTTGTGTTGTTTTGTTGTTCAGGTGGGATTGTGTTGTTTTGTTGTGCAGGTGAGATTGTGTTGTTTTGTTTGTGCAAGTGGTTTGTTGTAGTGTGTTGTTGTGTGTTGTGGTGTGTTGTGTTGTGGTGTTTTGTGTTGTGTTGTGTTGTTGTGTTGTCTTGTTGTGTTATGTTGTGGTGCAGACAAGATGCATGTGTGATGGTTGTTAGTTAATGTGTCCTGTTGTGTTGTGTTGTTGTGTAGGTGTGATTTTGTTGTGTTGTGTTGTGTTGATACAGGCGTTTTGTGTTTCCTTTAGTACTGACCTGTGACCAGTTCAAAGCGGATGAGACTCCTGGACAGGTGAGTTCTAAACTCTGATATCTGATGACTAACA
>NW_028159976.1:0-35521 GCF_964263955.1 Coregonus lavaretus
GGCAGTCTGGGAAAAAAAGATGACCAGTAGAGACAACAAGAACAACAGTAGTGTACTTGGTGGTGTATGGTTCAGAGTGTGAGTAAGGATGTAGTGTGTTGTATGACTGTGGTTGAGGAGAGATGTCATTGCTGGAGGTAGACTGAACAGGCTGGCAGGTGCAGTTACGATGATAAGCTCCACAGCTGGCTGGGCCTTGTGTGTGTCTTTGTCTATGTGTCAGTGTGTGTCAGGGTTTGTGTCTGTCTGTTTTGGTGTATTTGTATATGTTGTTTATCTTTCTCTGTGATTCTGCCTTTGGTGTTTGTATCTGTGTGTCTGCATCTACCTGTGTGTGTGTCTTTGTGTGTCTTTGTGTGTGTGTTAGTGTGTGTCAGTTGGACCCTCCATGATGGGAGCAGGTGCATGCTCTACCACTCCAGGCCCATAGCCCAGTAGCTCTCAGCTCTCAGCTCTGGGCTACCTGCTATCAGGCTTACAGCTGGGCTGGGTCTGGCTCCACCACCAGGACAGCAGTGGGGCCATCTACCCCACAGTGGCCACAGCCACTCAGACACCAGCCAAGGCCCTGGGCCTGGTCCAGACACACAGACACACAGACACACAGACAGAGTGGTGCAGTGGAGCGGTAAGTCACAGTCTGTGTGAGTGAAGTGTGTGGTTGGGTTTCTGTGTGTGTGTGTGTGTGTGTGTGTGTGTGTGTGTGACCGAGGCGTTACCAAGCTGTTGTGTCATACGCCCACACTGCTGTTTCAGAGAATACTGACACATATACACTGTGTCAGAATACTTTGGGTATGTGTCAGAATACTTTATGTATGTGTCAGAATAGAATACTTTGTGTATGTGTCACAATACTTTGTGTATGTGTCACAATAATTTGTGTATGTGTCACAGTACTTTGTGTATGTGTCACAATGCGTTGTGTATGTGTCACAATACTTTGTGTATATGTCAGAATACTTTGTGTATGTGTCAGAATACTTTGTGAGATGAGATCTAGCCCTAAGGAGAACCTCTGTTTAATTAACGGGGGCTGAGAGAGGATGGTAAAAAAGAGGGGAGGAAAGGAGGAGGGGAACATGGAGGAGAGGGACAGACAGAAAGCTCGTAGATATGCCCTGGAGACAATTTCACACTTGGTGGTACGTGTGTATGTTTGAGAGAGAGAGATCCTTTCTAAGCAGAATCCCTTCCCTCTCATTGATGTGCTTTTATGCCGAGCCAGGCAAGTACATATGGAGAGAAGAGAAGAAGGGGGAGTGTAGGGGAGGGATGAATACAGAGTGAGAGTGGAGGACAGGAAAAGAGAGGAATGGAAGTAGGGGTGGTGAATAATGGCACACATACACACACAGCACCAAGCTTCTAGACCAGACTGGTAGACCAGACCCCCACTGGGCTGATAGACCAGGCTGGTAGACCAGACCCCCACTGGGCTGATAGACCAGACTGGTAGACCAGACCCCCACTGGGCTGATAGACCAGGCTGGTAGACCAGACCCCCACTGGGCTGATAGACCAGGCTGGTAGACCAGACCCCCACTGGGCTGATAGACCAGACTGGTAGACCAGACCCCCACTGGGCTGATAGACCAGGCTGGTAGACCAGACCCCCACTGGGCTGATAGACCAGGCTGACAGACCAGACCCCCACTGGGCTGATAGACCAGGCTGGTAGACCAGACCCCCACTGGGCTCATAGACCAGGCTGGTAGACCAGACCCCCACTGGGCTGATAGACCAGGCTGGTAGACCAGACCCCCACTGGGCTGATAGACCAGGCTGGTAGACCAGACCCCCACTGGGCTCATAGACCAGGCTGGTAGACCAGACCCCCACTGGGCTGATAGACCAGGCTGGTAGACCAGACCCCCACTGGGCTGATAGACCAGGCTGGTAGACCAGACCCCCACTGGGCTGATAGACCAGACTGGTAGACCAGACCCCCACTGGGCTGATAGACCAGGCTGGTAGACCAGACCCCCACTGGGCTGATAGACCAGGCTGACAGACCAGACCCCCACTGGGCTGATAGACCAGACTGACAGACCAGACCCCCACTGGGCTGATAGACCAGACTGACAGACCAGACCCCCACTGGGCTGATAGACCAGACTGACAGACCAGACCCCCACTGGGCTGATAGACCAGACTGGTAGACCCCCACTGGGCTGATAGACCAGACTGACAGACCAGACCCCACTGGGCTGATAGGCCAGACTCATAGACCAGAGATAGACCAGATTGATAGACCAGACCCCCACTGGGCTGATAGACCAGACTGACAGACCAGACCCCCAATGGGCTGATAGACCAGACTGACAGACCAGACCCCACTGGGCTGATAGGCCAGACTCATAGACCAGAGATAGACCAGATTTATAGACCAGACCCCCACTGGGCTGATAGACCAGACTGACAGACCAGACCCCCAATGGGCTGATAGACCAGACTGACAGACCAGACCCCACTGGGCTGATAGGCCAGACTCATAGACCAGAGATAGACCAGACTGACAGACCAGACCCCCACTGGGCTGATAGACCAGACTGGTAGACCAGACCCCCATTGGGCTGATAGACCAGACTGCTAGACCAAACCCCCACTGGGCTGATAGACCAGACCCCCACTGGGCTGATAGACCAGACTGGTAGATCAGACCCCCACTGGGCTGATAGACCAGACACCCACTGGGCTGATAGACCATACTGGTAGACCAGACCCCCACTGGGCTGATAGACCAGACTGGTAGACCAGACCCCCACTGGGCTGATAGACCAGACTGGTAGACCAGACCCCCACTGGGCTGATAGACCAGACTGGTAGACCAGACCCCCACTGGGCTGATAGACCAGACTGGTAGACCAGACCCCCACTGGGCTGATAGACCAGACTGGTAGACCAGACCCCCACTGCGTAAGAGACAGAAAGGCTGCTCTCCTCTAATGCAGGAGCACCGCTTTCACAAAGAGCCTTGTGGTGTGTGTGCGTCTGAGTCGGTGTGTGTGTGTGTGTGTGTGTGTGTGCAGGGTCAGAAGGAGCTGTACTCTCCTGCTGTCTGCTATAACTCTATAATGGAGGTGAATGGAGGCCTGCCGTGTAATGATAGAGCACAGGCATACAGACAGACACACTAGAATACTCTACAATCTAACTACTGGACCCTCTCTCTCTCTCTCTCTCTCTCTCTCTCTCTCTCTCTCTCTCTCTCTCTCTCTCTCTCTCTCTCTCTCTCTCTCTCTCTCTCTCTCTCTCTCTTTGTCTCTCTGTCTCTCTGTCTCTCTGTCTCTCTCTCTCTCTCTCTCTGTCTCTGTCTCTGTCTCTGTCTCTCCCTCTCTCAATTCAATTTCAATTTAAGGGGCTTTATTGGCATGGGTTTACATTGCCAAAGCAAGTGAAATAGATAATAAACAAAAGTGAAATAAATATAAAAAAATGAACAGTAAACATTACTCACAAAAGTTCCAAAAGAATAAAGACATTTCAAATGTCATATTATGCCTTTATACAGTGTTGTAATGATGTGCAAATAGGGAAAATAAATCAACATAAATATAGGTTGTATTTACAATGGTGTTTGTTCTTCACTGGTTGCCCTTTTCTTGTGGCAACAGGTCACAAATCTTGCTGCTGTGATTACACACTTTGGTATTTCACTCATAGATACAGTGAGGGAAAAAAGTATTTGATCCCCTGCTGATTTTGTACGTTTGCCCACTGACAAAGACATGATCAGTCTATAATTTTAATGGTAGGATTATTTGAACAGTGAGAGACAGAATAACAACAACAAAATCCAGAAAAACGCATGTAAAAAATGTTATACATTGATTTGCATTTTAATGAGGGAAATAAGTATTTGACCCCTCTGCAAAACATGACTTAGTACTTGGTGGCAAAACCCTTGTTGGCAATCACAGAAGTCAGACGTTTCTTGTAGTTGTCCACCAGGTTTGCACACATCTCAGGAGGGATTTTGTCCCACTCCTCTTTGCAGATCTTCTCCAAGTCATTAAGGTTTCGAGGCTGACGTTTGGCAACTCGAACCTTCAGCTCCCTCCACAGATTTTCTATGGGATTAAGGTCTGGAGACTGGTTAGGACACGCCAGGACCTTAATGTGCTTCTTCTTGAGCCACTCTTTTGTTGCCTTGGCCGTGTGTTTTGGCTCATTGTCATGCTGGAATACCCATCCACGACCCATTTTCAATGCCCTGGCTGAGGGAAGGAGGTTCTCACCCAAGATTTGACGGTACATGGCCCCGTCCATCGTCCCTTTGATGCGGTGAAGTTGTCCTGTCCCCTTAGCAGAAAAACACCCTCAAAGTATAATGTTTCCACCTCCATGTTTGACAGTGGGGATGGTGTTCTTGGGGTCATAGGCAGCATTCCTCCTCCTCCAAGCACGGCGAGTTGAGTTGATGCCAAAGAGCTCCATTTTGACATCCTTGGAGAGCTCTTTGGTCTTGGCCATGGTGGAGAGTTTGGAATCTGATTGACTGATTGATTCTGTGGACAGGTGTCTTTTATACAGGTAACAAACTGAGATTAGGAGCACTCCCTTTAATAGTGTGCTCCTAATCTCAGTTTGTTACCTGTATAAAAGACACCTGGGAGCCAGAAATCTTTCTGATTGAGAGGGGGTCAAATACTTATTTCCCTCATTAAAATGCAAATCAATTTATAACATTTTTGACATGCGTTTTTCTGTATTTTTTTGTTGTTATTCTGTCTCTCACTGTTCAAATAAACCTACCATTAAAATTATAGACTGATCATTTCTTTGTCAGTGGGCAAACATACAAAATCAGCAGGGGATCAAATACTTTTCCCCCTCACTGTATGGGAGTTTATCAAAATTGGATTTGTTTTCTAATACTTTGTGGGTCTGTGTAATCTGAGGGAAATATGTGTCTCTAATATGGCCATACATTTGGCAGGAGGTTAGGAAGTGCAGCTCAGTTTCCACCTCATTTTGTGGGCAGTGTGCACATAGTCTGTCTTCTCTTGAGAGCCAGGTCTGCCTTCGGCGGCCTTTCTCAATAGCAAGGCTATGCTCACTGAGTCTGTACATACTGTCTGTCTGTCTGTCTGTCTGTCTGTCTGTCTGTCTGTCTGTCTGTCTGTCTGTCTGTCTGTCTGTCTGTCTGTCTGTCCTTCTCTCTGTCTCTCTCGCTCTCTCTCTCTCTCTCTCTCTCTCTCTCTCTCCTCTCTCTCTCTCTCTCTCTCTCTCTGTCTGTCTGTCTGTCTGTCTGTCTGTCTCTCTGTCTGTCTGTCTGTCTGTCTGTCTGTCTGTCTGTCTGTCTGTCTGTCTGTCTGTCTCTCATTAGTTGACCTCTCTGATAGTCTAGCTCAGCACCCTTATAGATGGTGTCTCATATTCTTGATGATGTGGCAGTGTATTAGAGAGAGTGTGGGCACAAACACACACACACACACACACACACACGCACATGCACACGCACACACACCTGGGGCTAGATCTCATCTCAGAAGTCAAACAGTCCTGGAACTACCAGAGCAGGTTTATCCTGGTGTGGTGTATCTGAAAGTGTGTGTGTTTGTGTTTGTGTTCATGTGTGGGGTTCTCTTTAACCCCAGTAAGGTGCCCTGTCCTGGGGCTAAGTCCTCCAAATGTCCTTCCTCTGCCTGCAGCTCTGGGTCTTTGTAGAGGACCAGGATCCTTGTTCAAAGAGGCCATAGCAGCAGGGATCATGGCTGATGAGAGGCCCCTGTTAGTGGGGTTAAGTAGGTCAGATCACCCCTCCTCCTTCACCCCTGAACTTTCACCCCTGACCCCTTCTCCTCCTACTCATCCTATGTTTTTGACCTCAGAGAAGGTCTCCTCTTCATGACTGAACTACAGTAGCTGCTAGCATGTAGCTCAAATGCTAGTCTGTTTCACTAGTAGTACTCCTCTGTGCTAATGTACTAAACTAATAATCAGGTCTAGGTTTGGCCAGACTGTGACTGTGTGGTTGGGAAAGAGAGGAGAGATTCTATACCCATGGAGGCTAGATTAGCCAGGACTATACTGGACTGAGTTGGGTTAATGTTAGGGTAATCTGATCCTAGATGTGTGCTTTACCTCCAGTGAGTAGGGCTGGGTTGGGCTGAGCCTAGCAGCTGGATCTGATAGATAGGCAGCCGCCTATCTGTCAGACAGTATGTATCTCCATTGGTTGTTTTAACTAGCTGATAGTCAAATCCCTTCCTGGTTAAAGATTAACGGCCCTCAAGAGCTGCCTGACTATTATCTCTGCACTGGCCAGGGCACACAGGAGCCAAGAGGATTTACTCTGTCAGTGTGTGTGTGTGTTTGTGCGTGTGTGTGTGTAATCTGCATTCCATGCAGCAAGAGAGCAGAACAGGGTGTGTGTGTTTGTTGATTTTTCCGGTGTGTCTGTGCGTTTGTTTGTTAGTGATCGGCTTTTCTCACAGCAGGACGATACAACAGTCTGTTTACTGTATGTCAGTTAGCCATCAGTTATGTGTGTGTGCGCATGCGTGCTCCTGTGTGTGTGTGTGTGTGTGTGTGTGCTATTAATCTGCTTTCTTTCTGAAAGCTTTGCTATGTTTTTCTCCAGGGCAGGGAAGCCTAGAAAGGGTTAAGTGTACCAAGGACCCTGGGTGATGTTTAACTGAGCCCTTCAAGCCCTTTTCCATTAGAACTGGAGTAAAGCTACTGAGAACAGAGATATTTAACCCCTACTGAACTACTGACCCAGTGTCATATTATTGACAGTGTTTTGACCATAGAAATATAATTAATAGAACAGCAATCCCCATTCAAGTCAGTGACAGCATAATGGGTGGCCATTGCGAGTAAACCATAGGAGCAAAGCAGGAAGTAAAAGCAGGAAGTGTACCCATCAATCTGTGCTTTGATTTGTTGAATCATTCTACATTACCATGGAAATTATTGCATCACAATACCAGGCGGCCCATGAATTTACCAGTAAAATTCCAGGGTTAGATGTTCCAAGCCCGTTCTATTAATTCTATTTCCATAGTATTGACATCACTAACATATAGCCCAATGATGATTCAATAACGATGTATTGAATTGGTCTTCCTCCTAACTGGTTCCATATGTGTTCTCTCCATGTCACAGTTCTGTCAAGCTGAAGTCAGCCATAACCCAGTAGCCTGCCTCTGGTCTTCAGGGTATGCTACTGTATATGGAGCACACTGCTCACTATAGAACTGCTGCTGTAGGGCTGGGGACTCCCTCTCCCTATCTCTATGATGCACCGCCATCTGCTGGCCAAAGACAGTATAACAGCTAGGAAGGACATCCTTCTCTCCCAGCCTTCTGAGAACCGCTAGACCTGCTGCAATGTGTGGCGTGTGGTGGTGACACGTGTCTGGTGTTTAAGGAGAAGTAGGACTTATTACCATGGACAACACTGTCCTCATGACTCATGCTGTGTCTGTATGACCAATACTGTTTACTGTGGATGATCTAGACGAGTTGTGTCAATGAAGAGTAGGCCTACATTGTCTTGAGTATTTCAACGAACTAAGCAGTAGGCCCTTAGTTTCTACTGTTGGCATTGAACTGTTCAGACAGGTACATTTAGTATGTGTAGTATAGGAGTGGTTGGTTGTGTGTGTCTCCTGGTTATCTTATCATTATGACAGCTGTGTTGTGTCCTGTAATCCGCTTCATAAGGATTGTCTGGGTTAATCCTGTTTCATAGTGTGTGTGTGTGTGTGTGTGTGTGTGTGTGTGTGTGTGTGTGTGTGGCCCTACTGCTGTGTCTCTCTCAGCAGGGTGCTGTGCTGAAGGCTGATGGGAAAATGACCCTCACTAAATTCCCCCCCACTGATTCTTTCTCTCTCTCCCTCTTCCTCTTTTGCTTCCTCTTCCTCTTCCTCTTTCTCTTTCTCTCTCTGTGCTACACTCTCTCCATTTCAGGCACAGAAACACTGACATCCATTGATACACTCCCTCACACTCTGGGGGCTCACACACACACACACGGACACAGGGACACACGGACACACTCTCCCTACCTTCACAGTCCTCACACCAACACGACTGCATTGATTTTCCTCCCAACCTGTTCAGGCTTTACCTCCTGTACAGAAACCTCCTCTCTTTATCCACTACTGTCTCACTGCTTGTTAGATACACTCTCTCTGACTATTTTAGAGTCTATTACCTCCATCGGGTACCTAGACGTTTCCTCTGTAACCACTGATACACGTCAGGTTGTTTCTTCACCCCCCTCTACATAAGGCTGAGACCATCCACACAGTTTCATGGAATCGTACTTCAAAGTCATCCACATCCTGACAATGGATGCCATCTTATATTTAGACCAGCCAAACCACATCAAACCAGTGGGTGTGATATTAAGGTTCCAATTACAGTTGGGTAATATGATCCTAGATCTGAGGTTAGGGGAAAAGTCTACTTCAAGCAGGCAGGGATAGATGTGGTAAAGAGGTCATTTTGAATTCTACCAAAACAATGGAATTGCCATGGAAATGCATGGTGGAAAGATCCAGAATCTCCTCATTGCCCCCCAGCAAAATTAGCCTACATTTATGTTATTGTTTAGATGTGTATTTCACACTATATTGAGGTAAAAATTGGAGCATAATTATTGTATAAATGTCAACCCAAATACATGTTCATGTCATCGTCACCAATCAACTGCATTACACCACCGCTAACTATTCTAGCTATGCTAACCAGCTTATACGAACGGGAGCTAACATTTAGCAGTCACTTCTTCTAAACCTGAAAAGGGACTACTTCTAAATGTTATGCAGCGAAAACAGCCAAATATATCAAAATCGGACTTAAGTAACCACATTTTGGGCATGTTACAATACATAAATCATGACGGATTTGACAAATATCCACTTTGTTAGATCAGATTTGTTGAATGTGCACCAGTCTGGTAAATGGAGCGGTCTGCATTCCATTGACCCCTTTGCCACATCTATGCTGATGGAATATAGAATGGTGTAATACTGCCACCTGCCACCAGAGAGAGATAACACAGAGACACAGGGCTACATTAGTGCTGTTCTCTCATCATCACAGAACACAGTGTGTGGTTGGGGAGTGTGGTTGTTCACACATAGCTTCTAGTGAAAAACCACATTATAACAGGCACAACAGCTTGTCACTTCTCTAAAATCATTTTGAGGTTATGGGTGAGGCTAGAGAGAGAGAGGGGAAGAGACGAGAAGGGTGCTCTGTGTTTTCTCAGAAGAGACAGATCGTGAGTTTTAGTGGCCCTTTGAACAATACTGACCACCATGTTGCTTTTCTCATAACTAATCTCTCTCTCTCTCTCTCTCTCTCTCTCTCTCTCTCTCTCTCTCTCTCTCTCTCTCTCTCTCGCTGTCTCTCCCTCTCTCTCTCTCTCTGTCTGTCAATTCAATTCAATTCAATTTAAGGGCTTTATTGGCATGGGAAACGTGTGTTAACATTGCCAAAGCAAGTGAAGTAGATAGTAAACAAAAGTGAAATAAACAATAAATATTAACAGTAAACATTACACTCAGAAGTTTCAAAAGAATAAAGACATTTCAAATGTCATATTATGTATATATACAGTGTTGTAACAATGTGCAAATAGTTAAAGTACAAATGGGAAAATAAATAAACATAAATATGGGTTGTATTTACAATGGTGTTTGTTCTTCACTGGTTGCCCTTTTCTTGTGGCAACAGGTCACAAATCTTGCAGCTGTGATGGCACACTGTGGTTTTTCACCCAGTAGATAAGGGAGTTTATCAAAATTGGGTTTGTTTTCGAATTCTTTGTGGATCGCTGTAATCTGAGGGAAATATGTGTCTCTAATATGGTCATACATTTGGCAGGAGGTTAGGAAGTGCAGCTCAGTTTCCACCTCATTTTGTGGGCAGTGTGCACATAGCCTGTCTTCTCTTGAGAGCCAGGTCTGCCTACGGCGGCCTTTCTCAATAGCAAGGCTATGCTCACTGAGTCTGTACATAGTCAAAGCTTTCCTTAAGTTTGGGTCAGTCACAGTGGTCAAGTATTCTGCCACTGTGTACTCTCTGTTTAGGGCCAAATAGCATTCTAGTTTGCTCAGTTTTTTTGTTTGTTCTTTCCAATGTGTCAAGTAATTCTCTCTCTCTCTCTCTCTCTCTCTCTCTCTTTGTCTTTCTAGTTCTCTCTTTCACTCTCTTGTTCTCTCTCTTTCGCTCTGCCTCTCTCTCTCTCTCTCTCTCTCTCTCTCTCTTTTTCTCTCTCTCTCTCCTCACTTCTCATTCGGAGAAAGGTAGCGAGCGACCGAAGGAGGAAATGACTAAAGAATCGACTCATTCACCCCAGCAATGACAGCCAGAGGAGGGAGGGAGGGTGGGAGAGAGGGAAGTCAAACCCACAGCTTTAACCCTTAACTGTCCAGCCTAGTCTAACCACAATTACACCCACTATTTTGGGTTGTTATGATAGATAGATAGATAGATAGATAGATAGATAGATAGATAGATAGATAGATAGACAGACAGACAGACAGACAGACAGACAGACAGACAGACAGACAGACAGACAGACAGACAGACAGACAGACAGACAGACAGATAGATAGATAGATAGACAGATAGATAGATAGATAGATAGATAGATAGATAGATAGATAGATAGATAGATAGATAGATAGCGCCGGTATATAACAAGGTGTTCTTACCAGAGAGACTCTTAAATGTAAAACTGGCAATATCAGAGTCTCTGGCTCTGGTGTTGTATTGGTGGACATCTCTAATATAAGTAAAATAATTCGATAGGTACCTGGGGGCTGAGTCAGTAATAATTATATGGACCAGACCAAGTTGAATTAATATTACCCTTTTTCTCTACAGATAGCCAGCCTAGCTGATTAAAAACTCCACCTCCAGATGAGTACGAGGGGGAGTTTAAGTACAACTCTCACCAGCTTGTTTTGGCTGCTTTGTAACTTATTCTTTAGATGCCAGGTGTCACTATCAGATATTTTGAGGTTTGAGCTAGGAATGTAATATTTTGGTTTATCTTTGTTAAAACCTTTAGGGCCATAGTCTCACCAGTCAGGTACCTATCCAATTCACACCCAAGGTAGCTGACTGAAGTTTTTGGTGTAACCACTGAGTTGCCCACTTTGACACTAAAACCAGGGAACCCTGCAAGCTTGTTTGTTATCTGAAAGTAATTTACTGTTATTGGATAACTCTGCACTAAGGATCTCGTCCACTGAGGCTTTGTTCTTATGGGACACCAGTCATCTGCATACAAAGACTAATTACAAGAGCAGGCTGATTTCATATTGTTAATGTACAGTAGGAAGAGAAGAGGGCCAATGATGCTACCCTGCGGGACCCCACAGCTAATCCCCTTCACACTAGAATGTTTTCCATTAACATCCACCATTTAGTCTCTACCTGTTAAATAGGATTTAACCCAGTCAATGGCCCTGCTGTTAAAACCAAGGGCTTTTAACTTGTAGAGAATGATATTATGATCAACCGTGTCAAACACCTGCAGAACCAGCATTACCATTCCACAGAAATGTCCCCGGTCAACTTCTTTCCTAAAAAAGTCTGTTAAAAACAATAGGCATGTCAGTGGATTGGGATTTTCTAAAACCAGACTGTAGTTAATAAAAATACTATTCTTGCTAGTATATTCCTCTATCTGTTCATAAATACATTTTTCCAGCACTTTAGACAGCACACTCAAAATAGATACAGGTCTATAGTTGCCCTTGTCTTTTTTGCTGTTATTTACTCTTAGTAATATTGCAAAATAGCAGTATTGTGTGCATGTTGTGTGCATACATGTGTGTACGTGTGTACGTGTGTGTGTGGTATAAAGCCCTCTGCTGGCTCTGTATGTGAGGTAACTGTAGTGTGTGTCTGCTCTTGGTTGGTGATAAAGAGGGCAGATCAAAGCTGTTTTCTCTCCCACTGGAAGCCAAGCTTTTGGATCTGAACATGAGCCTGGCTGTGTTTGCTTAGTGTGTGTGTGTGTGTGTGTGTTAGCAGTCTAGCTGTGGGGGCAATGTTTCAGTAACACAGGCCAGAACAAGCCTCCACCTTAGCCTCCGGCATTATATATATATCTCCCTCCCTCCCTCCCTCTTTCTCTCTGTCTCTATCTTTCTCTCCTCCTCTTTTTCTAACAGCCAGGGAGAGGAGGAGGAGGAGGGGAGGGAAGGGTGTCAGCGCCTCACATATTTAACCACCCCTCCCCCTCCCCTCCTCCCTCTCTCCCCGACAGGGGGGTCAGATGTGACGACCGGGGCTGTGTGTGGAAGAAGAGGCAGCTGACACACACAGTCACCCCTCCCCTCCTCCACCCTCCCCTACCCTCCCCTCCTCCTCCTTTGCTCCCCCTCCCCCTCCCTCACTCCCCTTGGCAGGGCATCCATCCATGCCTCTGTTATCTCCCAATGGCTCAGGAATTATAGGTTGAGAGGGGAAGAGGAAGAGGAGGAGGGGGAAGGTCATGTGACATCGCAGCAGCTGCTAGGCTAAGAATTTCTGTTTTCACTTGGCGAGAGAAAGAGGAGGGTAGAGAGAGAGTGAGAGAGAGAGAGAGAGAGAGAGAGAGAGGAGATAGACAGAGTTGTGTGGTTTGTTGCTTCGTAAGATAAGCTCCAAACGGTCTTTGTGAGCGACCGAGTGAGCGTGCGCGAGAGAGAGAAAGACAAGGAGAGAGAGAGAAGCGACGGAGAGGAGGAAGAGAAGATGGTGTGTGTCTTGACTGTGTCTCTGTCTGTGTGCTGGGTTTGGCTGAAGATGCAGCGATGGGAGAACCAGGGAGCTCCAGTCCTTTGTGCAGTAAGGAGCCTCCGCTTCCGCCGCGGCTTTCGCTCTGCTACTCTGAGGGGGGTCGAGAACCGCCGCTAGCCCTGTGTGTGTGTCTGTTTGTTTGTGTGTGTGTGTGGGGGGGAGGGAGGGAGGGGGTGTGTGTGTGAAGGAGGGGTGTGTGTGTGTGCTAGCAGCATGGCTGTGTTTCTTACATATGTATAGTGTTTCTCTAGCGGTCTATTACCATCTTATTGGCTTCTGTGAAAAGTTCCTGGTTTACCGATAGAATGCGCTCTCTTTCTTTAAAGCCCTGAGGCTGTGTGTGTGTATCCGTGTGTGTGTGTGTGTGTGTGTATCCGTGTGTGTGAGTGTGTGTGTGTGTGTGTGTGTGTGTGTGTGTGTATCCGTGTGTGTGTTTGTAAGAAGAGGTGGGTTGAGCAGGGCTTTGGAGTCGTGACGAGGTCACAGCAGTGAACTGAGCGGTCGCTGTGCCTGGTTGTTGCTCTGTGTGAGTGTGTGTGTGTGTGGAAAGGGAGCTCATTGTTAATTTCATTATTAATTGCGTTGCTTGGGGTTCATGCGGAGTGCAGTGGGTGAATGGGAGGTTATGGGCAGGGTGGCCCCACAGGTGTTGCCACTCATTTTCTCACCCGTCTCTGTGTTCCTGTGACCCACCAGTACACTACTCCCCCTGCCATCTTCTGTTCCACTCCACTCCAGCGCTCTCCCACTGACACACACACACTCCCTCGCACACTGAAACAATGACAGCCACGCACACACACAGCGCCGCATCCCTGACCTCTCTCAGGAGAGTTTTTTAATAGACCTGTCCAGGCTCTGGGGTGGACCTATATATAACTCTACAGATCTATTAGTGCTATTGACACTGTATGCTACTGTGAGTGAGTGAGTGAGTGTGTACGTGTGTGTGTGTGCGTGTGTGTGTGCGTGCGTGGGTGTGTGAGGGTAGGTATGGTTTTGGCTCCATTTGAGTATGGATCTGTGATATTGATAAGACTGAGTGTGTGTAATGTGTATGTGTGTGTAATCAGATATTGTGTGCGGTAGTAACGTTTGAGTGTGTGATGTTGTAGTGTGTGTATGTGTGTAATCTCGCTGCGTCCCTACAGGCTGCTCTCTACTCTGACCCTAACATGACCCCTGACTCTGGGGACTTGTAGTTAATGGGACAGTTGAGTTGTGATGTGTGTGTTTATTCCATTTGTTTGCGAATGTAAAATGTGCGCATGCTTGCGTGTGTGTGTGTTCAGGGCTACGGCATGCCGCTCTCTGGCATTCAGGGATTCCACCGGCCCAGGGGCTGTCATCACAGTGTCCCCTTTCACCCCTTTACTGAGAGAGAGAGAAACAGGGAGGGAGGGAGAGTGGGAGAGAGAAACCCTCAGTCCCCTACGCCCCCGACTGTGTGCTCGTAAATCTGACACCGAGAAAAGAGGAGAGAAAAAAAGTCCACTCGCAGTCCTACAGGTCACTCAGCAGAGAGAGAGAGAGTTATGGAAAGAGAGAGGGGTGAGTGGGGATCACAGGGTAGCTTGGACACCATATTAACATAACTTGATGTGTAATGGTAATAGGAGCAGCTGTGTACTGTACATAGTGCTAAACTATAGAGTTAAGTCAACTATCCAGTTTACTGATGGTGCTATATCACTATGAACATTATGAAGGCAATGTGGCAATGTATACTCAGAGTAGACGTAGATCACATACTTTTCAGACTACACTGTATGCAGGACTATATAAGGCTTTATGATGTTTATCTGTGATTCAACAACACACACACACCCACACAGGCGCGCAAACACAAATGCATGTGAGCACACACACACACTGCTGTAGATGGGTCAGTATGAGTGAGTGTGTGTGTGTGAATCAGACTTGATGATAATAGTGGATTGAACTGGAAATAGCTTGTAGCTGGTGTTCTCTACTGTAGCATTCACCACAATGATGATCATAATGTTCATGATGATGACGTTAAGATGGTGATGATTAAGGTGATCTGGCACGTGTGTTACCTCTATCAAACTGTTCTCTCATGGTGTGTGTTTGAAAGGGTTCTATTGGCCCTGGCTCAGTTGGAGCATGTTAAGTAGAGCTGCTGTGTGGGCTGAGGCAGACAGACCGGACCCCATGAGGTAGGGGTCACACACCCTGTAACCTATAACCTTTAACCCCAACTCCCCAGCCTAAGCCCAAAGCCCCCCTCCCCCAGCTAGAAAACAGACATATAGACAACCCTGGGCTCTGGCTGACTCAGCTCTCACTCACCACCGTGTGTGTCTGTGTTTATATATGTGTCTGTGTAACTATGTGTGTGTGTGTGTGTGTGTGTGTGTGTGTGTGTGTGTGTGTGTGTGTGTGTGTGTGTGTGTGTGTGTGTGTGTGTGTGTGTGTGTGTGTGTGTGTGTGTGTGTGTGTGTAAGGTCTGGTGTGAGACAGACAGACAGAGAGATTTTCCAGTCCACAGGGCTCAGTGTCACTGGGGGTTTCCATAGTGTCAGCTGTCTGAACCCTCAACTGATAAGTTGACCAATCACAGCATGAGTTAGTCTGAGTGACTGACCAATCATCTACAGGCGCTTTGTAATTGCTTTCTAAATGACATACATCAGTCTATTATGTCTATTAACCCTTTCTCTCCCTCTCTCTCCTCTCTCCAGGCATGAGCCATGAGCCAAAGTCACCTTCCTTAGGAATGATATCCACTGCAACTCGCACCACGGCGACGGTCAGCCCCCTCACCCCGTCGCCCCTCAACGGATCTATCGTAGCCAATGGGAGCCCGGCGGCCCAGTCCGCACACTCCGGATTCGCCGCCGCCCTCCGTAAACTGGCCAAACAGGCCGAGGATCCTCGAGGTAAGGACAACACACATGTGGACAGGCAGAGTTAGGATTATAGAGTTTCTTAATGCCAGATGTATTGTTATCAAGCCTATGCAAGGTGTAGAAATGTTGGGTCATTTAAAGCCATTGTACAACCAGCTGGTGTCAGAAATCCCTCTTACCCCTATGGCCTAACCTTCCCCTCTTCTTGCCCTCCTCCCACTCCCTCCTTCTTCCCTGAGGCGCTAAGCTCATTCAAAAACCGTCTGTCCTTCTGGACCCTAACCTCTAAACCCTGACCCCTGTAGCCTAACCCCTCAGAACCCTGACTCAGATGTCTGGTTCCTCCCTCCGCTGAGGCTGTCCGTGTGTGTCGTGTTTAGCTGCTAATAGCAGTGGAGTGATATTCACACTAGATTGAATTATGCAGCTTCCCCTAAGAGAGCAGGACACAGAACAGCCGTGCTAGCTGACCCATTTAAGTGTCAGTGCTGTGTGTGTGTGTGTGTGAGTGCATGTGTATTTGTGTGTTTGTGTATGTGTGAAGGACATTGCATGTTTGTCTCGCCTCCTCTGCTCACCGGGAGCAAACACACACACACACACACACACACACCAACGTGTTGTTCAGTTTATTGGGCCCTGTCCCCTGCTATCCCACTGCTCTAAGCTGACTGTGAAGTAGTCATTGTGTGGTGGGGTGAGCAGTTTACAAGGACTGCTTTTAGAATTGGTCCTGGAGGGATCATATGATGCAGCTATAACACACTGACCCACTCTCCTCTCAGACTCACTACACAGTAGAACATAGTGGGTTTCTTCCAGCCATTTCTCAATAAACACTGAATCAATAGAGTACTTCACTTTTTCTCGCTACCCTTTTGACATCCTACAGGTTCCCATCAATCAGACATACAGCTCATGGTTTGATTGTGAGTTGTTCGTATTTGTAGGTGGCTTGGATATTGGATATTGGTGTGTGCTACTGACAGTTGGATGTTGTTTGTTCAGTTGTTGGTTGTTGTCTGGACAGGGTCAGACTTAGGTCACAGATGGACAAGGCTGCTATTCTCCCGTGTAAACACACACACACACACACACACACACACACTCACACACTCACACACACACTATTCTCTTTGTGGCTGTTTGGCTGGCTGGCTTTGGGCAGCAGCTCATTGAGGCCTTTCTGCTAGATGGTGTGTGAAACAGTGGCTCCGGTCAACCATGGTGTGTGTGTGTGTGTGTGTGTGTGTGTGTGTGTGTGTGTGTGTGTGGGTGCGTGTGTGTGTGTATGTGTGTGTGTGTGTGCGTGTGTGTGTGTGTGTGTGTGTGTCTGTCCTTAAGGGCTGTGAGGTGTAACCTTCCCCAGGACAGAGACTCTGGCTGGCCCACATACACAGGAGCTGATCCTCACTGGCCCCCTATGAAACACACACACATACACACACACACTGCTGGGCCCCTCCAGTGGGGCGGAGCCAGGGTGGGTGACTCTGCTAAGAGTCCCATGAGTAGGGCTGGCAGGGGTCCTGTTTGGGTGCGTGTGTACGTGTGTGTCTGTTTATATGTGTGTACCTGGCCGTATGGCTGTCTGCCCCAGCGGCCCCAGCCGTCCACCCCGGGTCAGGCTCTATTAATCAGGCTGTGTGTGTGAGAGAGGTCCCCTCCTCCTTGGCCCTCCCTGGCTCTCCCTGGCTGACTGGCTCCCCTGCAGCTCACACCGGGGACCAAACACCAATGATTTTTTACTCTGAGAAAGAAACGGAGACAGAGCTCACAACCCCAATCTCTCACTCTCTCCCTCTCTCTCACACACTCAACCTCTCAATCCCATTCTCCTTCAATGTCTCTCACCTTCCCCTTCTCTCTTCTCCTCTCCCTCTCTGTCTCTCCCTTTCACTCCATTTCTATTTCTCTATATATTCTCTCCTTCACACACTCACTCATCTATCTCACTCCATCTCTCCCTCACTGTCACTTGCACATAATCTCTCCACTTTTTCTCCCCTCTCTCTCTCCCTTTCTTGCACACTAACTGTATGTCTCACTGTTTCATCTCTGTCTCCGTCTCTCTCTGTTTCTCTATCAACCAGGTGTGTGTATGTGCATGCGTACATGTGTGTGTGTCTGTTGCTATTTCAACCTAGCTGGATCAGTCATCAACTAGTCTGTGGGAGGTACAGAAACACACACACACATAGACTGTGATTAAACCTAGGCATTTCTTAAAACAGACCAGAAAAGACCCTGTGTTATTTTGGGCCTGGCTGTGTGCAGTCTGCCTGGCTGGCGTAGGTAGAGACACAGTGTGTGTGAGTCATGCTCCAAAGCTCCAGTCATGGGGCCGATGCTGCCCACGTTAGGAGTGCCGTCGCTGGGGTGGGCAGGCTGGAGTGTGGGCCTCCTCTGGAACTCCAGCCACTTTGCTGTCTCCAAATATATTTATAGACCTCATACACACAACCACTGACACCGACACACACACTCTCACACACACACACACACAAACCTCCACGGTCCCTTCCTGGCATGTTGTAGCCTCCTAGCAGTGTGTGTGTCCTACTGCAGTGTGTTTCTGTGGGTCCTACTGCACAGTGTGTTCCTGTGTGTCCTACTGCAGTGTGTTTCTGTGTGTCCTACTGCAGTGTGTTTCTGTGGGTCCTACTGCACAGTGTGTTCCTGTGTGTCCTACTGCAGTGTGTTTCTGTGTGTCCTACTGCAGTGTGTTTCTGTGGGTCCTACTGCACAGTGTGTTCCTGTGTGTCCTACTGCAGTGTGTTTCTGTGTGTGCTACTGCAGTGTGTTTCTGTCACGCTCGTCTAAGGAGGAGGACCAAGGCGCAGCGTTGAAGGCAAACATCTTCTTTATTTAATAAATGATCACACGATCAAAACAACCAAACGAAACCGTGACGTCCCTGGTTACATACACCAACCAACACGGAACAAGAAACCACAAACACAAAGTGAAAGACAGACAGTTAAATATGGCTCCCAATCAGAGACAACCAGACACTCGTTGCCTCTGATTGGGAGTCACTCAGGCCAACATAGAAATACAAACATAGAATTACACACCCTGGCTCAACATAACAGTGTCCCCAGAGCCAGGGCGTGACAGTACCCCCCCCTAAAGGCGCGGACTCCGACCGCACCAACTAAATACCACAGGGGAGGGACCGGGTGGGCACTCCGCCTAGGTGGCGGATCCGGCTCCGGGCATGATCCCCACTCCTTCTCTAACCCCCCAAAGTACCCCTGGTCCGATCTGGCCCTGCTGACCAGAGCTGAACTGAACACTGGTGGAGCGGATTGCTCTAGCTCCGGCGTGACGCAGCACCTGACCGGTGCCGGACCCGCCACCGGTGGAACAGGCACGGGCCGTGCCGGACTGACGACGCACACCACTGGCTTGGTGTGGGGAGCAGGAGCGGGCCGAGCCGGGCTGACGAAACGCACCACTGACTTGGTGCGGGGTGCAGGAGCGGGCCGGACCGGGCTGACGAAGCTCACCACTGACTTGGTGCGGGGAGCAGGAACGGGCCGTGCCGGGCTGACGACGCGCACCACTGACTTGGTGCGGGGAGCAGGAACGGGCCGGACAGGGCTGACGAAACGCACCACAGACTTGGTGCGGGGAGCAGGAGCGGGCCGGACCGGGCTGACGAAGCTCACCACTGACTTGGTGCGGGGAGCAGGAACGGGCCGTGCCGGGCTGACGACGCGCACCACTGACTTGGTGCGGGGAGCAGGAACGGGCCGGACAGGGCTGACGAAACGCACCACAGACTTGGTGCGGGGAGCAGGAATGGGCCGGACAGGGCTGACGAAACGCACCACTGACTTGGTGCGGGGAGCAGGAATGGGCCGGGCCGAGCTGGCGATGCGCACCGTAGACTTGGTGCGAGTGGCATGAACAGGCCGGACCGTACTGGGAACACACACCACTGGCCCTACGTGGGGATCAGGAACAGGCCGGACCGGACTGGCAACACACGCCAGTACCTCTCGCCGTGCCTCTACATCTTCCACCCCCTCTTCGACCAGTGGCCCCCGTAACCTGGCGGCCTCCTCTGCCAATCCGCTGGGCCGCTCTGCCGCGGTCTCCTGCTGGCCCGTCGTCCACGGCGTTAGCCCCCCCCTAAAGAATTTCTGGGCTTCACTCCTACCCGTGGCCAAGGTCTCCATGTCCCTCGCCAGCCGTTCGCCCTTCTGCCACAATGTCAAGCCCCTCTCCTCCTCATCCGGCTTGACCCAGTCGAGGAGGCGAAGGAGATCTGTTAGAGATCTCCCTGGCGATGGCTCCTGGACACGCTGCTTGGTCACATCTTGGTGGTTTCTTCTGTCACGCTCGTCTAAGGAGGAGGACCAAGGCGCAGCGTTGAAGGCAAACATCTTCTTTATTTAATAAATGATCACACGATCAAAACAACCAAACGAAACCGTGACGTCCCTGGTTACATACACCAACCAACACGGAACAAGAAACCACAAACACAAAGTGAAAGACAGACAGTTAAATATGGCTCCCAATCAGAGACAACCAGCTGACACTCGTTGCCTCTGATTGGGAGTCACTCAGGCCAACATAGAAATACAAACATAGAATTACACACCCTGGCTCAACATAACAGTGTCCCCAGAGCCAGGGCGTGACAATTTCTGTGTGTTCTACTGCACAGTGTGTGTTCCTGTGTGTCCTACTGCACAGTGTGTGTTCCTGTGTGTCCTACTGCACAGTGTGTGTTCCTGTGTGTCCTACTGCACAGTGTGTGTTCCTGTGTGTCCTACTGCACAGTGTGTGTTCCTGTGTGTCCTACTGCACAGTGTGTGTTCCTGTGTGTCCTACTGCACAGTGTGTGTTCCTGTGTGTTCTACTGCACAGTGTGTGTTCCTGTGTGTCCTACTGCACAGTGTGTGTTCCTGTGTGTCCTACTGCAAAGTGTGTTCCTGGGTGTCCTACTGCACAGTGTGTGTTCCTGTGTGTTCTACTGCACAGTGTTTGTTCCTGTATGTCCTACTGCACAGTGTGTGTTCCTGTATGTCCTACTGCACAGTGTGCGTTCCTGTATGTCCTACTGCACAGTGTGTGTTCCTGTGTGTCCTACTGCACAGTGTGTGTTCCTGTGTGTCCTACTGCACAGTGTGTGTTCCTGTGTGTCCTACTGCACAGTGTGTGTTCCTGTGTGTCCTCTCTTGTCTCTCTGCCCTGTATTACTGTTGTTTGTATGGAGCATGAATCAGTCTCCTAAGCCTAAAGGATGTTGTATGTTCTGTTGTGCCAGTGTCATAGCCAGTAGCTAGCTAGCTATCACCCCGATTTAAAAACCCTGACACGTCCTCTGTGTTTTAATCTGTATACACACGCACGCACACACACGCACACAGTAGCACACGCACACAGTAACAGACACACACAGTAACACACACATACAGTAACACACACATACATACACACATACGCACAGTCATACAGACAGACACACACTCTCCCGTCTGATGAGTAGCTCTGTGTACTGAGTCTCATGCTGAAGAGGGGAGGTGATGGATAATGAGTATTACAGCAGAGTAAAGGACACACACACACACACACCTCGTGTGAGAGAGGAAGGCATGCTAGTATCTGATTAATTAGGCAGATCTAGGCTTAATCCTCTCTCCAGTTTCCTCATACATACACACTGGCTGACTGACTGACTGGCTGGCTGACTGACTGACTGGCTGATTGGCTGGGCTAAACTCACTGTAGCATTACACTACCTACCTACAGTACCTAGCTAGCTAGCCCACCTGAGGATAAGAGATGGGGAGGATAGAGGGAGGGAGAAAAAGGACGGAGGGAAAAGATAATGAAAGAAGAGAGAGGGTTTATGGAGTGATGGAAGGAGTGGGTAGAGGGATACAGAGAGATTGAAGTGTGAGATTGAATGTGTTACCGTGTGTGTGTGTGTGTGTTTGGCCGGGGGCTACTCTTGTTTCTGGGAGCCCAGAGCATGCTGGGACAGCAGGGCAGTGTGTCTCTGACCCCTCCATCTGGAGCCTGGCGCGCACACATACACACACACACACACTATCTATCCACGCCCAGAATGTGTGTGTGTGTGTGTGTGCTCAGAGGTAGAACTCTCCAGGCTCTGTTTGTCCCTGAAACGCTCACTCACAAACAAGCTCTCTCTCTCTCTCTCTCTCTCTCTCTCTCTCTCCCTCTCTCTCTCTCTCTCTCTCTCTCTCTCTCTCTCTCTCTCTCTCTCTCTCTCACTCTCTCACTCTCTCTTTATCTCTCAATCTATCTCTATACAGTATTTTATTCCTCCATATATCTCTCTTCTTCTTCTTCCAGGTAAACATACTAACAATAGCTCATACACAGTTCACCCAGTTCACACACATTCTCCTCCAGAAACCATCCTACTGCTCTCTCTCCACCTCTCTTTCTCTCTCTTTATCTCTCGCAGTCTTACTTCCCCTCTCTGGCAAAATAACACACACCATACTCTTGGAAAAAAGGGTTCCAAAATGGTTATTCTGCTGTCCCCATAGGAGAACCCTTTTTGGTTCCAGGGAGAACCCTTTTTGGTTCCAGGTAGAACCCATTTTGTTTTCCAGGCAGAAACCCTCTACATGGAACCCAAGAGGGTTCTACCTGGAACCAAAACGGGTTCTTCAAATGATTATCCTATGGGGACAGCCGAATAACCCTTTTAGGTTCTAGATAGCACCTTTTTTCTAAGAGTGTACTCACACACGTACTCCCTGTGTGTATATCCCCTCCCCCACATATTGATGCAGATTAGGTGCTTTGTACTGTGTTGCCAGAGCGTGGCCGAGGCTGTGTGTGTGTGTGTGTGTGACATGGCTGGTTTGTGTGTGAGGCAGGGTTTGTGTGTGTGTGTGGCTGGGGGATGGTATGGCATATGGAGGCAGGGTTGGCTCGGCGCTGCTATGCACACCAGGTGTGAAATGGACTGTTTAATTAAGTGCTGATGTTGTTCTAATGCAGGGAGGGAGGAAGAGAGGGAGGAGGTGGAGGGACGGAGGGAGGGAGGGAGGGAGGGAGGTGAAGAACAGCTTGTCGCTAGCTGGCAGGGCTGTGTCTGGGGGTGTGTTTGGGGCTGTGGAGGAAAGAGGGAGGTTGGGGCTTTGGATAGGGCCAGGGAGGGAACATGAGATTTGGGGCTTGAATGGCACAGTCGGTTGGAGTGTAGAGCTGGAAAGATCAAGGTTGTGGGTTCAATTCTCGCATGGATCACTTTCCCTGAATGTTTGTGTTAACGGCAAGTCCCCTTGGATAAAAGCAGCAGGTGAACAAGTATATTGTTATGTTTCTTTGATGGGATTAGAGGTGGAAGGATAAGGTGCTGGGGCAGAGAGAACTTAGCCTGGGGCTGTGTGGAGCTTTGTGTGTACGTGCGTGCATACGTGCTTGCGAGCATGTGCGTGAGTGTGATATGTGTGTGCGTGCGTATGCGCCCGTGTGTCTGTGTGTAGCTCTCTCTCCCAGTTAGGGTCAGCTTGGGCGGTCATGCGTGGAGAGAGGTCTGGGAGAGAGGGACTGGTAATGGCGCAGCGATGGAGAGAGGAGCTACACATTAATCACACACACACACACACAAGCAGGGACAGACACAGAGCGCTCTCTCTCTCCTTCTCTCTGTAGTGTAGGAGCAGAGTGTGGAGCCACAGCTTGGCCTGCAGTCTCTTATCCACCATTAGAGGGCAGAGGACTAGCCTGTTGTTCTTACTGTATGTCCTAACAGTACCAGCAGGGGACTGGCTTACATCGTTTCTGGCTGCATCTCCTCACCTCCTTTCTTTAATGTCTGACTGATCTGAAAGAACTGGACTGGTGAAAGCTTCCACCATTTTGCTTTCACCTATCCTTTTTGATTAGATCAATGCAGAAGAAGGAGAGGACAGGAGAAAGGGGAGAGGAAGCATGTTAAGACTATCGAGATACATCCGTAATGCCCAGGGCTGTGTTTGAAACCAGGACACTCCCTTCCTTCTCTCCTCTCCCCTCAGCCCTCAGTGAGTGTGAGCATGTGTGGTGACACGTACAGTGAGGGGAAAAAAGTATTTGATCCCCTGCTGATTTTGTACGTTTGCCCACTGACAAAAACATGATCAGTCTATAATTTTCATGGCAGGTTTATTTGAACAGTGAGAGACAGAATAACAACAACAAAATCCAGAAAAACGCATGTCAAAAATGTTATAAATTGATTTGCATTTTAATGAGGGAAATAAGTATTGAGGTGAGATCTTGCATGGAGACCCAGGCCGAGGGAGATTGACAGTTCTTTTGTGTTTCTTCCATTTGCGAATAATCGCACCAACTGTTGTCACCTTCTCACCAAGCTGCTTGGCGATGGTCTTGTAGCCCATTCCAGCCTTGTGTAGGTCTACAATCTTGTCCCTGACATCCTTGGAGAGCTCTTTGGTCTTGGCCATGGTGGAGAGTTTGGAATCTGATTGATTGATTGCTTCAGTGGACAGGTGTCTTTTATACAGGTAACAAACTGAGATTAGGAGCAACTCCCTTTAAGAGTGTGCTCCGAATCTCAGCTCGTTACCTGTATAAAAGACACCTGGGAGCCAGAAATCTTTCTGATTGAGAGGGGGTCAAATACTTATTTCCCTCATTAAAATGCAAATCAATTTATAACATTTTTGACATGCATTTTTCTGGATTTTTTTTGTTGTTATTCTGTCTCTCACTGTTCAAATAAACCCTACCATTAAAATTATAGATTGATCATGTCTTTGTCAGTGGGCAAACGTACAAAATCAGCAGGGGATCAAATACTTTCTTCCCTCACTGTAAATGAATAGATGAAGGCTGGATCTGCATATGGCAGCATGACACTAGTTTAGGGCCACTCAGATGGCCTGCATATCATTTCTGTCCCATCTGCCCAGTGATGGACTGACTTCCTGTCAACTAGCACTATCACCACAAGAGGAGTGAGGAAGGGGGGAGTTACAGGAAAAGACTGGAGGGGGGTTGTATTTACTGGAAAGAGGGAGAGAGGGTAGTTTAGACTTTAGTAAGTGCTGAATATCTAAGATTAAGCACACACACACACACACACCACCCTCTCAGTTAAGCGTTCAGGGCCAATTCTCTTTCTCCTTAACTGTCTGTAACTGTTGTAAATGTGTCTATGAAAAAATGGATGGCTTCCCTGAGAGATCTCTGCTTGGGAGCAGGCCGTTTGAAGAACAGAGAGGGGGAGGGAGGGATGTGTGGAAAGAAGGAGGGAAAGAGAGATGGAGGAGAGAGAGTGAATAACAGAACAGGCTGGAGCTGTGGTGTGGATGGTTTCCAGTGGAGGAAGGAGGGATGGAGCCTGTGTCGGTGGAGGTATACAGAGGTGATGATGTTGGCTTGTAGAGGAGGACAATGAAGAGGAGAATCAGATGAGGGAATACCAACCCCTCCTCCTCCTCCTCCTCACCTGCTTCTCCTCCAGCTTTCACTCAATTATTCAGTGTGTCCTGCCTCAGCTCCACACACACACACACACACACACACACACACACACACACACACACACACACACACACACACACAGGGAAAGGGAGTGAGAACAATGAGGGGGAGATGATGAGAGAGTGTGAGGGCAGGAAGGGATGGGTGGAGGAGAGAGAGATGGAATGGTACCAGGGGAGTAGAGGTCTGTTGCTTGAAGCTCTGGCAGGTCTGGATTACTGTGATCATTATTCATTTCTGCTCTATCCCTTTTTTATCTCTCTCTCTCTCATTCACTCTTTTGTAATGATTCTTATTTCTCTGTCTCTCTCTCTCTCTCTCCCATCCCACCCATTCTCTCTCCCCCCTCCCTCTTTCACTCCCCCGGGGCGGTAGTCTCTTTCTCTCTCTCTTTCTATGAGTATATGAGGTGTGATAGTGGAGCTGTATTAAGTGTCACTCTGCCCGCCAGCCTGAGTGCTCTGGTATTGATTGTCCTGGTCTTCCAGGGGAGAGTAATGGCTCTCTGAGGTGAGGGGGGGAAGGATTAGGCCACTAATTGCTGTTGTGCAGACAAGGTACGCTTCTTCTCTCTCACCTCACACACATCACCTCATCACCCCTTTTTCTCTCTCTCTCTCTCTCTCTCTCTCTCTCTCTCTCTCTCTCTCTCTCTCTCTCTCTCTCTCTCTCTCTCTCTCTCTCTCTCTCTCTCTCTCTCTCTCTCTCTCTCTCTCTCTCTCTCTCTCTCTCTCTCTCTCTCTCTCTCTCTCTCTCTCTCTCTTTCTTCCTTTCCCTCTTGTGAGTGTTCTTTCTCCCCTCTAACACTTACAATGTTTTTCACCTCACCTAACATGTAATTTCCATATCAACCCCTCTCTCTCCTCTCCTCCTCTCTTTTCCTCTCTCTCTCTCTCCTCTCTCGTATAAGCTAGCCACAGAGACCCGCTGACCCCTTCAAAGCTTTTCCTCATAAACATAAAAAAAGTAATTACATCTCTAAACAATATTTGTCTCATTAGTAATTGATTAGATTTATAAACAGGTATGTGTCTTAATTATTTCTACCCAGTTCATATCCAGACCACCACCATACCTAACCATCAAACCCTATTGTAGCGTGATGTCTGTTGCTAGGGTAACTAAGCTAGGTCACAATGCTTGAATGATAAGGAGTGTTTGATAATCCAGACATATCACACACATCCAGACATCTTGACCTATCACACTCTCCTCAGGCTGTCTCTGTGGGGTCAGGTGGATAGATTGGAGAGGATAGAGAACTGAAACTGGCCTGAAGTTTAAAGCTAATGCTGCTGTGTGTTGCGTACACCACACACTCCTCTGTAGCTCAATTGGTAGAGCATGGCGCTTGTAACGCCAGGGTAGTGGGTTCGATCCCCGGGACCACTCATACGTAAAAATGTATGCACACATGACTGTAAGTCGCTTTGGATAAAAGCGTCTGCTAAATGGCATGTTATTATATATTATATTATACATATACATGTGTGCACACAAACACTTAAAAACAAAAACACACATCCACTCTTTCTTTCTATCTCTCTAACTCTCTATTTCTCTATCTCTCTCTCTTTATATCTCTCTCTATTTCTCTCGCGCTTTTTCTCTCTTTCTTTCTCTCTCTTTCTCTCTCTTTATTTCTTATCTCTCTCAGTAAACATTACACTCACAAAAGTTACAAAAGAATAAAGACATTTCAAATGTCATATTATGTCTTTATACAGTGTTGTAATGATGTGCAAATAGATAAAGTACAACAGGGAAAATAAATAAACATAAATATGGGTTGTATTTACAATGGTGTTTGTTCTTCACTGGTTGCCCTTTGCAACAGGTCACAAATCTTGCTGCTGTGATGGCACACTGTGGTATTTCAGCAAATAGAAATTGGATTTGTTTTCTAATTCTTTGTGGGTCTGTGTAATCTGAAGGAAATATGTGTCTCTAATATGGTTATACATTTGGCAGGAGGTTAGAAAGTGCAGCTCAGTTTCCACCTCATTTTGTTGGCAGTGTGCACATAATCTATCTTCTCTTGAGAGCCAGGTCTGCCTTCGGCGGCCTTTCTCAACAGCAAGGCTATGCTCACTGAGTCTGTACATAGTCAAAGCTTTCCTTCATTTTGGGTCAGTCACAGTGGTCAGGTATTCTGCCACTGTGTACTCTCTGTTTAGGGCCAAATAGGATTCTAGTTTGCTCAGTTTTGTTCCAATGTGTCAAGTAATTATCTTGATTTGGTTGGGTCTAATTGTGTTGCTGTCCTGGGGCTCTGTGGGGTCTGTTTGTGTTTGTGAACAGAGCCCCAGGACAAGCTTGCTTAGGGGACTCTTCTCCAGGTTCATCTCTCTCTGTAGGTGAGGAATTTGTTATGGAAGTCCTGTGTAGATCAGTTGGTAGAGCATGGCGCTTGCAACACCAGGGTTGTGGGTTCGATTCCCACGTGGGACCAGAATGAAAAAATATATATGTATGCACTCACTAACTGTAAGTCGCTCTGGATAAGAGCGTCTGCTAAATGACAAAAATGTAAGGTTTGGGAATCGTTTCCTTTTAGGTGGTTGTAGAATTTAATGGCTATTTTCTGGATCTTGATAATTAGCGGGTATCGGCCTAATTCTGCATTATTTGTTGTTTTATGTTATACACAGGATATTTTTGCAGAATTCTGCCTGCATCAATTTGGTGTTTGTCCCATTTTGTGAATTCTTGGTTGGTGAGCGGACCCCAGACCTCACAACCATAAAGGGCAATGGGTTCTATAACTGAATCAAGTATTTTTAGCCAGATCCTAATTGGTATGTCGAATTTTATGTTCGTTTTGATGGCATAGAAGGCCCTTCTTGCCTTGTCTCTCAGATCGTTCACAGCTTTGTGGAAGTTACCTGTGGCTTGAGGTTTGTATAGTTTTTTGTGTGCTCTAGGGCAATGGTGTCTAGATGGAATTTGTATTTGTGGTCCTGGCAACTGAACCTTTTTTGGAACACCATTATTTTTGTCTTACTGAGATTTACTGTCAGGGCCCAGGTCTGACAGAATCTGTGCAGAATCCTCCTCTCTCTATTTCTCTCTCTATTTTTCTCTCTCTCTCTCGCTCTCTCTCTGTCATTGTACTGCTGCCATGGTAGAAAGCTGTGGCGTGCCCCATAGACAGGGCTGTGACCCAGTTTGACTGTCTTGGGCAGATGCTTCAGTCAAGCTGTGAGGAGGAGAGAGGGCACACAAAGGAGGAGGAGGAGGAGGAGGAGGAGGAGGAGGAGGAGCACTCAGGTTACCAGAGAGAGAGCAACAGAGAAACATAAAGTGAGAGAGGTTGAGAGGAAGAGAGAGAAAGAGAGAGAAGGAATGAAGGAAGGAAGGAAGGAAGGAAGGAAGGAAGGGAGGGAGGAAGGAAGGAAGGAAGGAAGGAAGGAAGGAAGGAAGGAAGGAAGGAAGGAAGGAAGGAAGGAAGGAAGGAAGGAAGGAAGGAAGGAAGGAAGGAAGGAAGGAAGGAAGGAAGGAAGGAAGGAAGGAAGGAAAAAGAGGGAGAGGGAGAGGGAGAGAAAAAGAGGAGTGTGTAATAGTTGGGATGTGATCATATGAGATGAGAGCTGCGAAGAGAGAGACATGTGACCAGACCATCACGGAGGGACTGCAAATGTGCCACAGCTCATTGGGCCAGCTCTTACTCCCTGCTGTGTGTGTGTGTGTGTGTGTATGTGTGTCCTAGCGGTGTGTCAGGGCCGTGTGACTCTCACAGGGTTGCTCGTCCTGATCACTGTCACTATCTAATGGCCACCCCGGGCCATCCATCTAGGCCTGTGTGTACGCTAGGCTAGGATATGCTAACCCAGAACGGTGTATCTGAGGCCACTGCTTCCCCTCTACTACGCTATGCTAGGATATGCTAACCCACAACTGTGTGTCAGAGCCCACTGTCTCCCCTCTACGCTAGGATATGCTAGGCTAGGATACGCTAACCCAGAACTGTGTGTCAGAGCCCACTGTTTCTTCTCTACTACGCTAGGCAAGGATACGCTCACACAGGCACAAGACTACAGCTAATATTAGCCTCTCTTGCAAGGCATACTATATAGCTGCTATTGTGTTGTAGCAATGTTATTTTAGCCTTGCATTGCAGCTATGCTACGTTAGCTCAGAGTAGAGGTCTTCACGGGTCCAAAAAGGTTACGAAATGGACCTGGGGCTTTCCCACACGGATCCGATATGCATAAGTAAATGTTTTAAATACAGATCCGTTCCAAACAGACCCGAGAACAACTAGACCCGTTCCGTATAGACCTGGTCAGATCCAGACCCGGAAAATCTATTTTTTAAGCTACTTTATTAACCGGAGCTGATAAAGCGCGAGATGAGGGAGAAAGGTCGAGGTGCCGCTCTAGCAGGTGGGGGAGGAGCCGTACTATAAGCAAGTGAAGCAGGGAGGGAGAGACGAGAGACAGCAACCAACCCAGCCGACTCACGCTATAGTAGACTATTAGCTGCCATAGCTAGGTTATTTATCATCAAATGTGATTACGTAATACCTGTCTTGACTACATCAAACCGGGAGAAGCTAGTCAAGCTAGCTAACGTTCGCTAGCTAGGCTAATTGAAGCTGCAGTGCATGCGCTTTCTCATCCTACAGTTACAAATAACAATAACTCCATTCAGAATATTAAGTAGCAGCCTACCCGTTGGCTCTTGGTCGTTGTAGCCTATCCTTCTCGTTTAACTTTTAATTCCGTCATTTTAATTCCATCTTCCATTGATTAGACATCTCCTAACTTTTGCCACACACTGAGGCTCTATGACTGTAGCCTATTGCCGCTTTGATGACTTATGATTGGCCAACAACAACAACAAGCTACACGCTCCACTCTCGTGAAAAGCAAGAGCAGCATAAATTATAAAAGGCAGTTAAAATTACACATACCCAAGACCTGTGACAATCATATTAGTTCAAATAAAATCAAATGTATTTATAAAGCCCTTTTTACATCAGCAGATGTCACAAAGTGCTTATACAGAACCCAGACTAAAACCCCAAAGAGCAAGCAATGCAGTTGTAGAAGCACAGTGGCTAGGAAAAACTCCCTAGAAAGGCAGGAATCTAGGAAGAAACCTAGAGAGGAACCAGGGGTGGCCAGTCCTCTTCTGGCTGTGCCGGGGGGAGATTATAAGAGTACATGGCGATTAAGGCCACTTCAAGATATTCAAACATTCATACATGACCAGCAGCGTCAAATAATGATCACAGTGGTTGTAGAGGGTGGAACAGGTCAGCACCTCAGGAATAAATGTCAGTTGGCTTTTCAGAGGTCGAGACAGCAGGTGCGGTAGAGTGGGAGGGAGAGAGAGATCTGACCCAGACGCGTTACGGGATCTGGACCCGCTCGGGTATTCGGGTACAGGTGGATCCGTGAAGACCTCTAGCTCAGAGACTACACAACTTTTCTGTAGATTCGCTAGCTGAGAACAGATACTGTGTGGCTCTGTCTAGTAACTTGTAATGTAATAAGGCTGTATAGTAATAAGGCTCTGTAATAATGTAATTTCCTCCCTTCTCTCTCCATAGCTGGCTCGTCCATCAGTAGTGAGTCGTCTCCGGTCTCGTCCCCAGCCACCAACCACAGTTCTCCGGTGAGCACGCCCAAGAGAGGCCCCCTGGGCCCGGGGCCTGTCCTGGTGCCACCTGGGGGCCACAGTGTGCCAAGCACCCCGCCCGTCGTCACCATCGCCCCCACTAAGACCAGCAATGGCCTCTGGAGGAGCGAGGCACGCCAGGTGAGACACACACAGAGACAGACAAACACACAAACACACACACATACACACACACAAACAGACAGACAGACAAACACACACACACATACTGTATGTACTTGCTGTGGCTGTCTCCCCTCCTTTCTCTTTTCACATCTTGTTGCCTGTTACGTCATGTGTGTAACCACTATATTTTCATCCATCTTTCTCACATTTTATCAGCCTAGTCAAAGCAACGTTTCAACCTCTCTGTCCCTGGAGAGAGATCTAGCACCAAGAGGCTGCCTACACACACACATACACACACACACACACACACACAAACACAGGATTGTGAGGGATTAGCGGATATCCAGGCTTGTCTGTAACCCATGGCGTGGTAGAATGTATGTGACATATGTACATGTGACATAGCTGGCGGCTCTGCGAACGCCTCCTCCCCCCTTCTCCTCACCCTCCTCCCCCCTCTCCTCCCCCTCCTCTCTCTGTGTGTTAAACAATGCCAGCTGCCACCAGGCCACCGAGGTGACCGTCTCAACGGCAGCCAACATCTGTGCCCCCTTGAGCCCCCCCCCCCCACCCCAGCCCTAGCTTCATCCATAACCCTCAGCCCCGGTCAGCCCCTGTCAGCCCTATTTTATAACCCTCACCCCCTGTCAGCCCCTGTCAGCCCTATTTTATAACCCTCAGCCCTGTCAGTCCCTATCAGCCCTATTTTATAACCCACAGCTCCTGTCAGCCCTATTTTATAACCCACAGCACCTGTCAGCCCTATTTTATAACCCTCAGCCCTGTCAGACCCTGTCAGCCCTATTTATAACCCTCAGCCCCTGTCAGCCCCTGTCAGTCTATTTTATATCCCTCAGAACCTGTCAGCCCCTGTCAGCACCTGTCAGCCCTATGTTATAACCTCAGCCCCTGTCAGCCCCTGACAGCCCTATTTTATAACCCTCAGCCCCTGTCAGCCCCTGACAGCCCTATTTTTATAACCCTCAGCCCCTGTAAGCCCCTGTCAGTCCCTGTCAGCCCTATTTTATAACCCTCAGCCCCTGTCAGTTCCTGTCAGTCCCTGTCAGCCCTATTTTATAACCCTCAGCTCCTGTCAGTTCCTGTCAGCCCCTGTCAGCCCTATTTTATAACCCTCAGCCCCTGTCAGTTCCTGTCAGTCCCTGTCAGCCCTATTTTATAACCCTCAGCCCATGTCAGCCCCTGTCAGCTCTGTCAGCCCTATTTTATAACCCTCAGCGCCTGTCAGCCCCTGTCAGCCCTATTTTATAACCCTCAGACCCTGTCAGCCCCTGTCAGTCCCTGTCACCCCCTGTCAGCCCTATTTTATAACCCTCAGCCCCTGTCAGCCCCTGTTAGCCCCCTGTCAGACCCTGTCAGCCCCTATCAGCCCCTGTCAGCCCTATTTATAACCGTCAGCCCTGTCAGCCTCTGTCAGCCCTTGTCAGTCCCTGTCAGCTCCTGTCAGCCCTATTTTATAACCCTCATCCTCTGTCAGCCCCTGTCAGGCCCTGTCAGCCCAGCCTTGTTCTAACCCCCAGTCCCAGCCCAGTCCAAGCCTTGTTCTAACCCCCAGTCCCAGTCCAAGCCTTGTTCTAACCCCCAGTCCCAGTCCAAGCCTTGTTCTAACCCCCAGTCCCAGTCCAAGCCTTGTTCTAACCCCCAGTCCCTGCCCAGTCCAAGCCTTGTTCTACCCCAGTCCCAGTCCAAGCCTTGTTCTAACCCCCAGTCCCAGTCCAAGCCTTGTTCTAACCCCCAGTCCCAGCCCAGTCCAAGCCTTGTTCTAACTCCCAGTCCCAGCCCAGTCCAAGCCTTGTTCTAACTCCCAGTCCCAGCCCAGTCCAAGCCTTGTTCTAACCCCCAGTCCCAGCCCAGTCCAAGCCTTGTTCTAACTCCCAGTCCCAGCCCAGTCCAAGCCTTGTTCTAACTCCCAGTTCCAGCCCAGTCCAAGCCTTGTTCTAACCCCTCAGGGCCTCAGCAGTCAAGTGCGTCCCCTGCCCCCCTGCCCCTCTTCCCCCTCATGCTGTCTGACCCAGTGTGCGTGTGTCTGTGTGTGTAGCTGCTAGTTTTGATAAGGAGTGGATTATGGATTATGGCTTCCTCTAAGCCCTTTTATCGCAGCTCTGGGGCTAATGGTGGAGGGCAGAGGAGCAGCACAGCACTCCTCAACACTCCCTATGTAACACTCCTCAGCACTCCTCAACACTCCATTTGCAACACTCCTCAGCACTCCTCAACACTCTCTGCAACACTCTTCAACACTCTCTGCAACACTCCCTCAACACTTCTCAACAGTCCTCAACACTCCCTTTGCAACACTCCTCAGCACTACTCAACACTCTCTATGCAACACTCCTGAACACGCCCGAACACTCCTCAACACTTCTCAACAGTCTCAACACTCCCTGTGCAACACTCCTCAACACTTCTCAACACTCTCTATGCAACACTCCTCAGCACTCCTCAACACTCCCTTTGCAACACTCCTCAACACTTCTCAACACTCTCTATGCAACACTCCTCAACACTTCTCAACACTCTCTATGCAACACTCCTCAACACTTCTCAACACTCTCTATGCAACACTTCTCAACACTTCTCAACACTCTCTATGCAACACTCCTCAATACTTCTCAACACTCTCTATGCAACACTCCTCAACACTTCTCAACACTCTCTGTGCAACACTCCTCAACACTCCTCAACACTCTCTATGAAACACTCCTGAACACTCCTATGCAACACTCCTCAACACTTCTCAACACTCTGTGTATGCAACACTTCTCAACACGCTCTATGCAACACTCCTCAACACTCTCTATGCAACACTCCTCAAACACTTCGCAACACTCTCTGTGCAACACTCCTCAACATTCCTCAACACGCTCTATTCAACTCTTCTCAACACTCCCTCAACACTCTCTATGCAACACTCCTCACCACTCCTCAACACGCTCTATTCAACTCTTCTCAACACTCCTCAACACTCTCTATGCAACACTTCTCAACACTCCTCAACACTTCTAAACACTCCTCAACACTCCTCAACACTCCGCAGCACACTCTCACAACACTCTATAGCAGGGTTCTTCAATTCCGGTCCTGGAGGGCCGAAACACTTCTGTTTTTTATTTCTACCTGGTAGTTAATTGCACTCACCTGGTGTCCCAGGTCTGAATTAGCCCTGATTAGAAGGAGAGGATGGAAAAACAGAGGTGTTTTGGCCCTCCAGGACCGGAATTGAAGAACCCTGCTCTATAGTATTTGAATGTCTCCCTGGAGACTGAGGAAGTCGGGGAGGAGGTGGAGGAGAGAGAGTGAGGGGTGATGGGGTTCAGAGATAGGGGGTCAGCTCGCCCCTCTGTGTGGGAGCGTCCCAGCCCATTGTCCCCCTGCCATCGCACCCTATGATCTTGCCCTCTCCCACCCCCGCCCCTGCGCCCCTTCACCTCAAGCATAGCGCATTAGCACTGACCCTGATAGGGGTTCAAGGGTTAACCAGAGCCCTTATGGGTGGGAGGGGAGGGAGCAGTGATGTCATCCTTTCACAACCCTGTCATCACCTTCCTTGCCTTAGAGGAAAGAGAGAACGGGGAGCAGAGAGAGAGAGAGAAGGGATAGCGATAGGGAGAGAGGGATAAGGAGAGAGAGAGGCACAGGCCTTCTGCTCCCACACAAACTGACACACACACACACACACACACACACACACTCATATACATTTCTCTCCTTCACAGAGTCACACTCACCCTGTTTATCTTTGGGGTGAAGTGGCTCCAGCTAGCTCTTGAGATGCACTCTGTTCCAGTGTATGTGTATGTGTGTGTGTATACGTGTGTCAGTGTGTTGTGTGTGCAGGGTCATGCTGGGAGATAGAAGGTCGTGCTGGGGGGTTTCTGGCGCCTCCGACAGCTCGAGGCCACCCAGCTGAAGGAGGGGGGCGAGAGGGGGGCGGGGGCGAGCGGTAGTCTAGTGGGTGAGAGGGGGGCGGGGGTGAGAGGGAGGACTAGTGGGTGAGAGGGGTGAGACAGAGGGGGCCTAGCATCAGAGCGTCTCCCCTGTTTACCCTATGACGCTCCAGCGAACGCATGAAACCCTGCCATCACACAGACCCACAGTGCCACAATGGGCAGGGTCAAGCACACACTCTCTCTTTCTCTCAAAAAACGTCCCTCAGTATTGCAAACAAAGGAAGCTCTGTCCAGCCCTCTGTTTTTATCCCTAATCACCAGCGAGGGAGGGAGGGATGGGGGAGACTCACCCAAGCCAACATTTTAGTAAGATTTTAAGTCCCTAACACCCCCACCTCCGCCCCTGCCCTCCCCACTCTCAATTACTCTTCCCATTCTCCCTTATTCTCTCTTAGTGCTGTCTATTCCATTAGTTCCTAGCCCGGGCTGTGCTGGGAACTGACCTCAGGCCCCCAGCTTGCATAATCCTAAGGTTAGAATCACACACACAGAGAGGACAGGGTTAGAACCACTCAGACACTAGCAGGGCCTGGGTTAGAGGCATGGTTACAGGGACTTGGGGCCTGGAGACCATGCAGGGTTCAAACCAGACACACACACAGAGAGTCTGGCTTGAGCTGCTGAGAGAGAGAGAGAGAAGAAGAGAGAGAGAGGGAGGGAGAGAGAGAGGAA
>NW_028159975.1:5000-40479 GCF_964263955.1 Coregonus lavaretus
AAACTAGGCCTAGATGTTTCGCCCGTATCATGGAGCCCTGCGCGCCACAGTGTGGAAATGATGACAAAAGTGCAGGAAATGCAGAAATGTATGAAAATTATTATTATTAAGTTGGATTGAACAGTATAAATTATTTTCATAATAATTAATGTAGAAGCCCCATTGAAATCACTTAATTTATGTGTTGCCACCCTAGGGTCATTTACTAGTCATAAAGCATATTTAGAACTTTTATTATTCAAAAACATAAGATATCATTGTTGAGACTTCTAGCTCACTCAGGAAAAAAATATATATATATATATATAAAAATATATATATATAAATAGATAAAAGAGAAGTAAATGGGTCTGATGTGTTCAATTAAATGGGGAACGAGCGATTTCTTTAAGTTTCTTAGATGCTCGGATATGTTACGTTATGTGCGCATGCGCAGCTTGACTAGAGACTTAAATTATGGCACCTGGTAATCATTTCAAGACAGACAATCATCAGGAGCACACAGCCCGTTGGTATGTAACTGCGAACTACTCACAGTCTAGCATTAATGTTTAAGTCACTTATATGTTTGAGCACTGAACGTTTACCTCACTGTGTCGGTGTTAGTTGGCCGAGAGTAACTTGTAGCTCGCTGGGTGCGGTAGCTCAGCGACCCAGATGCTGTATAGCATTAGGCTATCATTATCAGCCATTTGCGTTGTGCTGATTGTTCGGAGCACTCTGCTGGTTTCTGGTGGCGGTGGTGATAGCGGTGGTTTGGTTCGGTGATCCATGGTGGAGCGCCGCGTTGTGTTGCGTTTGTGCGTGTGTGGGTCCTATGGACGAGGCATGTGGTGGCATGGGTTCTGTGTCCTGTGGCAGCGTCCGTGGCAACGGCGGAGTCGCTGTGCGCATGCTCCTCTGGCGCTAGGCATTCTGGGTGATGTAGTCAATGCTGTTTTAAGCCAGATTTGCCACATTTTTGATGGTGTTGTAGGCTTATTTGATATATTATATATTTGAATAATATATTGTCATTATTTGTTTATTGTAATTCAGTTTTATGACCTGTGGTCATATGATTTAAAATAAAATTAAGGACAAAACACGAGTCATGACATTGTGTGCTTCCTGGTGAGCCTTTTCGGAGGGCTAAATAACGGAAAATCCGAACAGTCATAAACCACGGTTCTCCTTTTAGATGGATAATGCAAGGTCTAGAACATTCGTCATGAGACTAACTTCTGATAAGCTAACAGTCCACCCATAAAGCTGTCTGCTCATCTGCTGACTTACTAGGCAAATCATTAATGAGTGAAAGCCAAGAAGAGGATAGAGTCTACAGTTAAAGGACTACTTAAAACCCAGTTGGCGGAAAACACTTGAACTTGAGTTAAACGCTAGAAAAGTTGGCAAGATGGCAGCATCAGAGGAGGAGCTGGAGAGGCTAAAACAGAAGCAGTCAGCAGCCCAGACTGCGTTCACTAGAAGAGCCAATTACCTCGCCTCCAGAGCTAGTGCACTGGGGGAAAGTGAAATGAGAAGTGAGTGGAGGAACTTTAAAGTGGATCACTCCAGAGTCAGAGATGCAGGGTTTGAGTATGCCACGGCCCTGAGAGAAGTGGACGACGATGAAGTCAAAAAGAAGGCGGAAAACGTTGACGGAAAAACAGCAGAATGTGACTGTAAGTTTGATGAAACTGAACAAATCATCCTGATCAGCTTCTGGACAAGGTTCGCTGAGGCGGAAATGACCACCCTCACTGAAGAGGCTGGATCAGCCATGGACCAGGCCGAGGCAACCGATCACCACCATATGACCAGGAGGGAATGTGAATTGATTCATAGGAACCTGGAACGGGAGGTCTACAACTTCGAACGAGGATTGGATGAGTGGAAAGATTTGATCCCTCGGTCCAAGGCAACAGAGTCAAAGGACCAAATCCGGAAGTTGAAGAAAAGGCGTGAAAAACTGTGGGATGAGTGGGCATGGAAAGGCGGTTCTCAATCCGACGACGAAGGGAAACTGGGAAGAGTGAAAATTGTGGAGCAGGAGGAGCCAGTTGGGGCTTACAACTACAGGCCCCAGATCAGCCTAGAACGTGCACGATTGCCCATGTTTGCTGGTAATATGAGGGATTACTACAGCTGGAAAGCTGAATGGGAGGACTTGCAACGTCTGGGAAACCCTCATGGATTGGAAAATGTGAGGAAATTCCATCTCTTGGGAAGCCTAGATGAAAAAGTGAAGAGAGACCTCGTATTGTCCAGCTGTGGATCCGCCAATGACGTGTTCAGGCTCCTGGACAACAAGTACGGAAATAAGCCAAAAATAGTGCTGCTGATTGCACAAGAAGTGCAAGGACTTTTCCCCATTAAAGGAAACCATCCGAGGAAGACAATCGAACTGATTCAAGCCATGGAGAGAGCTCTTCGTGACCTACAAGTCTTAGGGGAAGAAGATGCTGTAAAGAACCGAGTGGTTGTGCAGTCGATTGAAAGTAAGCTTCCTGACTCCCTGAAAGAAAAGTGGTTAACACACAAAAATGACCCTGGAAGCGGGTTTTCACCATGCAACCACTTCGACTGTCTACTGCAATACTTGAAAAAGCAGGAGGACATTCTCGAGGAGCTAGACCAGCTACAGCCTAGCCCGGCGGACAATACTGAGAGGTCAAGCGAAAAGAAAAAAGAAAGGAGGGCATTCACCAGAGCCACATCAGGAAACACCCTAAAGGGCTCTCAACCAAGCTCATGCATCACATGTGGAGACAACGAGCACGGAGGTAGGCTGTTCGCCTGCAAGGTCTTCAAGAAGCTCAATCTGACAGGCAAGAAGACTCAGTTTAGGAGAGCAGGAGCATGCTTTAAGTGCTTGCGCCTTCATGGTGACGATGGCGGCTGCACACAAAAGTATCTATGCTCAAAGGATGACTGTCAGAAAGAGGGCTCTTCAGACCACAATTACTTGCTCTGTCCAAAGCCACAGATCAAGAAGAAAGAGGAAAAGAGCGGAGAGCAGAGCGAGGCAAAATTGGGGAAAAGGGGGCTTGGACTAACCAACAAACAGGAGGAGCTCCTTGCCAAACTTTCTCCAGAGCTGCGAGCAGAGTTCAAAGAAGCCTTTTCAAATAAGATCACAACAAAAGTGTGTGCTAGCACTGGTTGTGAGCCAAAAGAGTGCCCTGTCATAATGATGCTGTTGGATGTGACGACAAATTCTGGCCAGCTAGTCGGTACGTTGATTGATCTCGCTTCAGATACTAATTATATATCTAATAAAGCAGCAGAGCATCTCAAGTTAAATGGTGAGAACATTAAGTTGATTGTCCAAGGTGTTGGAGGGATGGAGAAAACCATTACTACCAAGAAGTATACCCTGAGGCTGAGAGTAAAAACTCCCAAAGGTACAATCGCAGAGCACAAACTCCTTTGTTACGGCTTGGAAGATGTTGCGAAGGTGAACCAGGCTGTCACGCCACAGCAACTGCAGAAGTTCTTTCCAAATGTTCCACTCAAGGACTTGGTCCGGCACGAAAAGATCGACCTGTTGATTAGCCACAGGGAGGGTCGCCTGGTCCCACAGCCAGTCAGAGTAGTTGGAGACCTCGTCCTCTGGGATGGCCCCCTTGGGAAGACTGTTGGTGGAACGTATCCTGACCTCTTTGAAGTGATAGACCTAGCAGTGCACAGGTCTGAAACACATTTCGCTAGGTCAATGAGAACAGCTTCAAGGGCATACAAAGAGATTCTCGTGAAGACGGAAGGACCCAGTGGAGTTTCGGTGGAAGAAGAAGACGCAATCCTCCGAAACACTGCAACTACCAACAAATACGTTTTTGAATGGTTCAAGTGGGACAGTATTGGCGCCGCCTGTGACCCTCAGTGTGGTGGCTGCAGATGCGGTAGGTGCCCCCCTGGAGGCAAGGAAATGACCCTAGGAGAGGAAAGAGACTTGGAGAACATAAAGGAATGTCTCACCTACGTGCAAGCTGACAAGCACAGCGAATCCCCTCACTGGGACGCAGCTTACCCGTGGAAAGGAGACCCCGCAACGCTGCCTGACAATCGACGTGCAGTGGAAGCGACCTTTTTAAACACTGAGAAACGACTGGAGAGGGAGCCGGAATGGAAGGCTGCGTACAGAGAGCAAATCCACAATATGGTCTCAAGAGGGGCTGCCGTTAAAGTCACCCAAGAGGAAATCGATAGCTGGAAGGGACCTAAGTGGTATATCAGTCATTTAGTTGCTCCTAATCCTCACTCAACCACTACCCCTGTAAGAATTGTCTGGAACAGTAGCCAAGAATTCATGGGAATATGTTTAAATTACCTACTGTACAAGGGTCCTGATGTTCTAAATCAGATAAGGGGCATGCTTCTGAGATTCAGGACTGGGTTGTACGCCGCCCTGGGCGATGTGAATTTTTTTTACAACTCTGTCTTGCTAGAAGACAAAGAAGTACACCTCCATCGATTCCTCTGGAGAGACAATCCTGAGGAGGTGATCGAAGTCTTTGCTGTCGTCAGGGTCAACATTGGCGATAAACCTGCTGGTTGTATCGCCCAGGTGGCAATGAGAGAAACAGCCAACCTGCCCCAGTTTGCAGCCATGGTTGAGGAGCGCAGAGTTGTGGTAGAAGATAGTTATGTGGATTACATCTTGACGTCCCACAATGACTTGCGGATACTGGAGAAAATCACCAAAGGAGTGGAAAAGATCTTAAAGGCTGGAGGCTTCTACCTTAAGCCATGGGTCTTATCAGGCCAAAGTGGGAGGTCCGCAACCACAACTGATGCCAGTATCAGTAAGACAACTGTGAGTGTTCCCAAAACGCTGGTGTTACCCAACCAGATGCGGGACGAAGAAAGCAAAGCACTTGGAGTCGGCTATGAACCAGAGACTGACAAACTTCGTGTGATGACCTCCGTAAATTTCTCAAAGAAGAGAGGAAAGATGAGGACAGGAGTCGATTTGCGCGAAGAGGAAGTCAGAGGTAAAACTCCAAACCCATTGACCCGTCGGATGCTGCTAAGCCAGATTGCTGGATTCTACGACCCCATTGGTCTTGCCACACCCGCAAAGCAGAAAGGGGTGATGCTTGTGAGAGAAGCTTACCAAGAAGCGAGTATAAGCAGTCCAGTTAAGGACACTTGGGATGACCCACTCTCACCAAAACTACGGGAGGCTTCCATAAGACTCCTCGAAGAATATGTGAGACTTGCCCAGATCAGGTTCGAAAGAAGCCTCACACCAACCGGAACCATAGGCCATCCAATGGGAGTCACGTTTTCAGATGGGAGTGAGGCTTCCTACTGCGTGGTGCTCTATCTCCATTGGGAGACGCAGAATGGGGTCGTAGAGAGGCTGGTTGAGTCAAAAGCAAAGCTTACCCCTCTCAACCAGAAAGGAGACGTGATAAAAGCAGAGGTATGTCGTGCTGTCTTTTCGATCCGCCTGAGAAAATACCTTGTAAAGCACTGCCGCATCAAGGTCGCACGCTGGGTCCACTTTGTGGATAGCCAAACAATCCTGGGAGCAATTCACAAGGATAGCTATGGCTACCAAACTTTCTTCGCTAACCGCATCAGAGAAATCCAGAAGGCTGGACCAGTGGAAGACTGGAGGTGGATTGAGGGCAACCTGAACATAGCAGACATCATCACAAGGGGAGCAACTCCTGAGGAACTCGATGAAGGGTCAGAGTGGCAACAAGGCCCAGAGTTCCTGAGTTTGCCTGAGGCTGAGTGGCCTGTGAAAACGGCCAGTGAGATAGTGACCAGCGTGGCTGATGATGTTAAAAGGTTGCAGAGAAGAGCCTTCTCAGCTGTAGTCACCAGGTCTCAGGCAGAGAAATTCTCAGGCCCCAGCAATACTGATGTTGGGGCAAACTTGCAAGACTCCGCACCGCAACCGCAGATGAAAGACCAAGGTCCAACACCAGCAGTAGAGAGGCAAAAGAGGAAGCCCTGGGGTGTAGCTCTAGTGCGCCTTGTTGGGCCCGAACGATTCAGTAGCTTGTCTAAATTGTGTGGGTTCGAAGAGCTGCAGAATCCTGGCTGAGGACAAGCTACCAAGCCTCGAGCTCAGCAAAGTGGGAGGTGAGGGGCCCCAGGCTGTCTGTGGGAGAGAGAACGGCGGCTTTCCAAGACCTAGCCCTTGCGGCCCAAGACGGCGTGAACTTTCAGGATACGACCTTAAACCGCCTTGTTGTGATTAAAGATGACAACAATGGACTCTTACTTTGTGGTGGTAGAGTCCAGTCTTGGAATGAAGACGGAACCGCTGTACCTTTAATCCCGTTCCGGTCGTGGCTGGGGGCCTTGCTTGCGAGGGAAGCTCACGAAGCGAATCATGAAGGGGTGGCTGCCACACTGCTGCACACCTAAAAGAAAGGCCTGGGTTGTGCAAGGTCGGGGGACAGTGAAGAAGGTCGTTAACAGGTGCATCACTTGCAAGAAGCTAATAGCCCGGCTGTGCCAGCAAGTGATGAGCACTCTTCCTCAGGAACGTACCAGTAGAGCGAACCCATTCGAGTATACTACACTAGACCTCTTTGGACCCTTTGAAATGAGAGACGCTGTTAAGAAAAGAACCAAGAAAAAGGTCTGGGGAGTCGTGTATTGCTGCATGACTTCCAGAGCCGTCCATGCTGATCTCGTCGACGACCAGTCTTCTGAGAGCTTTCGTCAGGCCTACTCCCGGTTCACTGCTCTGAGGGGGCATCCCAAAAAGCTATGGTCAGACAGAGGCACAAACTTCGTGGGCGCCAGGCCTGCTCTGAGAGAGCTACACAAGCACCTGGCCGGTTTGCAGAAGGCATCCGTTGAAGACAAGGCTGCCAGAAATAGCACAGAGTGGCAATGGGACTTTCATCCTGCAGACTCGCCACACAGGAATGGAGCAGCTGTCAAGCTCCTTAAAAGAGCTCTTAACAGTCTTGGCAGAACAACTGGCTGCTACACCTGGGGGGAGTTCCAGACCCTTCTCTACTCTGCAGCCAACTTGACTAATGAGCGACCCATCGACGCCAGGGTACAGGAACAAGAGGACTCAGTGGAGTACTTGACCCCCAACTCCCTTATCCTGGGGCGCACCGGACAGGGAGGAGACATACACGGAATCGACATAGAAACCCGCTTTTGGCGCAGACTGAGGGCTGTCCAGGCTGGAGTCGACAGGTTCTGGAAGAAATGGAGTGAACTGGCAGGACCAAACTTGTTCATACGACACAAGTGGCACCGAGCAGAGAGAAATATCAAGGTTGGAGACGTAGTCTGGATTGCGGACCAGAACGCTCTAAGGGGGAAGTTCCGGCTCGGCCGGGTTGCTACAACATATCCAGACGAGAAGGGGGTTGTCCGGGATGCGGACATAACAACCTGCATGGGTCTTCCTGCTCCCCATGGTTCCCAGGGCCCGGAGAAAGGACTCTACCATGCACACGACAATCATCATTCACAGGGATGTGCGGAGGTTGGTGATCTTGATTCCTGCTGAAGACCAAGAGGAGGTAAGATAAGTCCTCGCCATGGGTACCCAAAGACTGTGACTCTATGTTCTTTGCTTAGCTAGCGGGTAACCCTGGGAGGCAACTGAGTGCTTCAAGGGCAAACCTACACTCAGTAGGAGGAAAGGTGGTGGAGCCTACCTCCTTAGGTAATACATATTTGTTTGTAAATGCCTACAAAGACTGGACTTTAGTTTGAAATTCTAACTGAGGGACTCAAGAGACTGTGCCCTCCTTGGATCTTCGATCAGTCGGCCAAGTGGGAGGTGTTGAGACTTCTAGCTCACTCAGGAAAAAAATAAAATATATATATATATATATATATATATATATATATATATATAATAGATAAAAGAGAAGTAAATGGGTCTGATGTGTTCAATTAAATGGGGAACGAGCGATTTCTTTAAGTTTCTTAGATGCTCGGATATGTTACGTTATGTGCGCATGCGCAGCTTGACTAGAGACTTAAATTATGGCACCTGGTAATCATTTCAAGACAGACAATCATCAGGAGCACACAGCCCGTTGGTATGTAACTGCGAACTACTCACAGTCTAGCATTAATGTTTAAGTCACTTATATGTTTGAGCACTGAACGTTTACCTCACTGTGTCGGTGTTAGTTGGCCGAGAGTAACTTGTAGCTCGCTGGGTGCGGTAGCTCAGCGACCCAGATGCTGTATAGCATTAGGCTATCATTATCAGCCATTTGCGTTGTGCTGATTGTTCGGAGCACTCTGCTGGTTTCTGGTGGCGGTGGTGATAGCGGTGGTTTGGTTCGGTGATCCATGGTGGAGCGCCGCGTTGTGTTGCGTTTGTGCGTGTGTGGGTCCTATGGACGAGGCATGTGGTGGCATGGGTTCTGTGTCCTGTGGCAGTGTCCGTGGCAACGGCGGAGTCGCTGTGCGCATGCTCCTCTGTGGTCATATGATTTAAAATAAAATTAAGAACAAAACACGAGTCATGACATTGTGTGCTTCCTGGTGAGCCTTTTCGGAGGGCTAAATAACGGAAAATCCGAACAATCATCAAATACTGTTGTTATATATTTTCACCATATCACCCATCTCAATCACTCACTCATAAAGAATACTGTACACAATATCTCTCTCTCTCTCTCTCTCTCTCTCTCTCGCTTTATCTATCTCTCTCTCTCTGAGTGTTGTGTGAGTGGGTGGTCGTCCAGGGCTGGAGGGCTGGAGAGGCTGAGGGGCTTGGCCTTGTAGACCACACATGGTGCACTCTGCTGGGATAGAGTGGGCTGAGAGGCCTGCCTGTCCACGGCTTCACTCTTAGTCTGGATGAGTGGAGAGGTTGAGTAGAGAGGCTGGCAGGGTTAGGGGAAAGCACTTCAGTTTAGTGTGTGTGTGTGTGATACCTACATAGTGTGTGTGTGTGTGCATGTGTGTGTGTGTCCTCCACCTCACACGAACGCACACACACACAAATGCACACACACACACACACGCACAAACACACACTGCTGCCGTGGATACTGAGGACCTGATCTAGTTTCCATGGCGACTGCATGGACAAAGAAAGGGGTCGGCGGGCGACAGGCACCCTCCCCTGGAGAGAGAAATAGGGAGGGAGGGAGGGATAAAGGGGGTATGGAACATGAGCTCATGGGCTCCTGAGTTCTTCTGAAAAAAATAGAATCATAGTTGGATAAATGTAGATATACTAGGATTTTTTTTCCGCAAGGACTTATGTAGGATACTACCCTCTAAATCTTCAATCCAAATCAAAATTCCATACCTAAAACCTTGATTTTTGACAGAATTACCTGAATGGATCCTTACTACCAATGACTATCAAGAAAAAAAACTAAACCTGCAGAAGAAACATAGCAGAACATGGTAATACCATCCAACACAAAACTGAGTGAGTAATAATGTAGCTCAGTTGGTAGAGCATGGCATTTGCAACGCCAGGGTTGTGGGTTTGATTCCCACGGGGGGCCAGTATGAAAAAATATAATAATGTATGCACTCACTAACTGTAAGTCGCTCTGGATAAGAGCGTCTGCTAAATGACTAAAATGTAAATGTAAATGTAATGTTCAGTCTGAATATACTTCTGAAGCCAAAAGTTGAAAGACAATAATCTCTAGGTGATTGTGTTATATAAAGCTTAATAAATAAGGGTACTAAGCTACCAAGCTGCTAGGACAGAACAGACCTGGCTGCAACTTCAATTATCACTGACGTTTGAAGTGAGAGGTGTAAAAACTCTAACAATGGCAGCAGAGTTTCACAGCCTCCCCCACCCAAATGCAGAGGCCTTTGAAGCCCCCTTGCGCCATGGCGTATCCCTGGGCAGATGTCATCACAGTACAGCACCTCTTGGATATTCAAAATAACACTGAATGGAATAAGTACAAAAATAAGCTCCTCAAGGACAATCCAGAGGCACTATTTGCAGACTGCTACAAAGACAGAGTGTCACGGTTTCGGCCGAGGCTGCTCCTCCTCCTTGTTCGGGCAGGCTTCGGCGGTCGTCGTCCCCGGAGTACTAGCTACCACCGTTCGACGTTTCATGTTTGTTTGGTTTTGTCTGTTTGTACACCTGTCCCTTGTTAGTGTTTGATTTTGTTTCCTATTTAGTTATCGTGTGTTGGGTCAGGTGTTATGTGTGATTGTTATGTCAGCTGTTAGCTGTTGGTGGGTTTTCCTCTCATGTTGTTTGTTTTTTGAGAGTCCGCACTGCGTGCGCGTTTCTACTATTTTACGCACTGTTGTGTGTGTGCGTAATTGTTCATGCCTCCCGGTTGGGTTGGCCAGTTACCTGTTTGGAGTTATATTTTGGATCACTAAAGTCTGTTGACGAACGCCCTTGTTCCTGCGCTTGATTTCTCGCACCACATCCACACTCAGCATTCTTGACAGAGGGGAACATCATCAACTTCATTTTCCACACAGACCATCCCCTGGCATGGCACAGTGCTATAAGAGCACACTACTATAAGAGCCCTCTGTCAAGAGACAGGGTATTGGCCCGGGGTGGAAACTCAGAATACTAGACATTGAGGAAATTGAAACAACCTCTGTCAACGTGTACCAGTCTGGCTGCACTCCGGACTGAGGTGAGAGAACTTTAGGAGGAGGGAGAGGAACACATGGCACAGCTAACAGCAGTGAAGGAGGAGGTGAGAGGAACACATGGCACAGCTAACAGCAGTGAAGGAGGAGGGAGAGAGACACATGGCACAGCTAACAGCAGTGAAGGAGGAGGGAGAGGAACACATGGCCCAGCTAACAGCAGTGAAGGAGGAGGGAGAGGAACACATGGCACAGCTAACAGCAGTGAAGGAGGAGGGAGAGAGACACATGGCCCAGCTAACAGCAGTGAAGGAGGAGGGAGAGAGACACATGGCACAGCTAACAGCAGTGAAGGAGGAGGGAGAGAGACACATGGCACAGCTAACAATCCACTGAGGACACACAAAAGCCAGAAATAGAGGAGGGAGAGGTAGCTTAGTGGGTAAGAGCGTTGTGCCAGTAACCAAAGGTCGCTGGTTCTAATCCCCGAGCCGACAAGGTGAAAAATCTGTCGATGTGCCCTTGGGCAAGGCACTTAACCCTAATTGCTCCTGTAAGTCGCTCTGGATAAGAGCGTCTGCTAAATGACTGAAAATGTAAAATGTAAAAAAAATGGTGCTCTTCATTGACTCAAATTGCAAATACATTCAAGAGAATACACTTATTCCCAAACACAAAATGGCTAAACTCTGGTGCCTTAGGCATGCCCTAGAGCTGTTGTCAGAGGACAGACGAGGGTACCCCAGCCACATTATAATTCACACGGGCACAAACAACCTGAGGGCCCAGCAGGAAAGGGTGGCCAAAGCACTCAAGGGAGTGATTGAAAAAGCTTCTTCCACTTTCCCCAACGCACAAGTGGTAATCTCCACCCTGCTACCACGAAAAGACATTCACCTTGCCACCATACAGCGGGTGAATGCAAGCACTTCCCGGGATCAGACCTATGCCCATTCTGCCCCCCCCCCCCACCCCTGCAGCAAGGACCTCAACATGACAGCAGGACATATGCCCAGGCCATGAGCAGAGCAACAGACCCAACCCCCACTAATACGCCCCATCCTGCGACCTGAGAGGAATGTATCAGATGCTCAACATGCTCTGCTCCCACCTACCACACGAAAACAACACTAGACACTTTATGGAACACAAAGCTTTTACAATGTCATCCTGGAATATCCAAGGCCTGAGGTCATCTGCCTTTGGCCTAAAGAGCAGGAACCCAGACTTCATCAAAGAAATTGAAAATACAGACATTGTCATCCTACAAGAAACATGGTATAGAGGAGACGGACCCACTGGTTGCCCTCTAGGTTACAGAGAGCTGGTAGTCCCATCCACCAAACTGCCTGGTGCTTAGTCCCCTCCTGTACTCCCTGTTCACCCCACGACTGAGTGGCGAAACACAACTCCAACACCATCATTAAGTTTGCTGATGACAGTGGCAGGCCTGATCACCGACAACGATGAGACAGCTTATAGGGAGGAGGTCAGAGACCTGGCAGTGTGGTGCCAGGACAACAACCTCTCCCTCAATGTGAGCAAGACACAGGATTAACATCGACGGGCCTGTAGTGGAGCAGGTTGAGAGCGTGAAGTTCCTTGGTGTCTACATCACCAACAAACTATCATGGTCCAAACACACCAAGACAGTCGTGAAGAGGGCACGACAACACCTTTTCCCCCTCTGGACACTGAAAAGAATTGGCATGGGTCCCGAGATCCTCAAAAAGTTCTACAGCTGCACCATCGAGAGCATCCTGACCGGTTGCATCATCGCCTGGTATGGCAACTGCTCGGCATCTGACTGTAAGGCACTACAGAGGGTAGTGCGTACGGCCCAGTACATCATTAGGGCCAAGGTTCCTGCCATCCAGGACCTATATACTAGGCAGTGTCAGAGGAAAGCCCAAAAAATTGTCAAAGACTCCAGTCACCCAAGTCATAGACTGTTCTCTCTGCTACCGCACGGCAATTGGTACCGGAGTGCCAAGTCTACGACCAAAAGGCTCCTTAACAGCTTCCACCCCCAAAGCCATAAAACTGCTGAACAATTAATGAAATGGCCACCCGGACAATTTACATTGACCCCCCCCCCCCCCTCCCCCCCCACTCCCCCCCTTTGTTTTTACACTGCTGCTACTCGCTGTCTATTATCTATGCATAGTCACTTTACCCCTACCTACATTACCTCGACTAACCTGTATCCCCGCACATTGACTCGGTACCGGTACCCCCTGTATATAGCCTCGTTTTTGTTATTTTATTGTGTTATATTTTCTTAACTCTTTCTTGAACTGCATTGTTGGTTAAGGGCTTCTAAGTAAGCATTTCGCGGGTAAATAATAAATAATAATAATAATATGCCATTTAGCAGACGCTTTTATCCAAAGCGACTTACAGTCATGCGTGCATACATTTTTTATTTTTTATTTTTTTGTGCATGGGTGGTCCCGGGGATTGAACCCACTACCTTGGCGTTACAAGCGCCGTGCTCTACCAGCTGAGCTGTGACATGTGACAAATAAAGTTTGATTTGAAACAGGGAAGAGACTCAGGGGGTATTCTAATTTGGTATAGAGCAGACCTAACCCACTCTATTAGATTAATCAAAACAGGAACTTTTTACATCTGGCTAGAAATTAATAAGGAAATTATCTCAATAGAGAAAAATGTCCTCATGTGCGCTACCTATATCCCCCAAATAGAATCCCCATACTTTAACGATGACAGCTTCTCCATCCTAGAGGGGGAGCTCAACCATTTCCAGGCCCAGGGACATGTACTAGTCTGTGGCGACCTAAATGCCAGAACTGGAAAAGAACCTGACATTCTCAGCACACATCGGGACAAACACCTACCTGGAGGTGACATTATTCACTCCCAAATATGCCCCCCTAGACACAACTATGACAAAACAAACAACAAAAATGGGTCACAAGTCCTGCAACTCTGTCGCACGCTGAGTCTGTACATAGTCAATGGTAGGCTTCGAGGAGACTCCTATGGTAGGTACACCTACAGCTCATCCCTTTGCAGTAGTACTGAAGATTACTTTATCACTGACCTCAACCCAGCGTCTCTCAGAGCGTTCACTAACACCCCTATGCAATCACAGCAAAATCACAGTCTACCTGAACAGAGCAATACTCAATCATGAGGCATCAAAGCCAAACGAACTGCACAATATTAAGAAATGCTGTAGATGGAAGGAAAGTAGCGTAGAAACCTACCAAAAAACAATTTTTTAGACAACTTCCTGGGCAAAACATTACACTGTAATAGTAAAGGTATAAACTTGGCAGTAGAAAACCTAAACAGTATATTTGACCTCTCAGCTTCCCTATCATATCTAAACATGTCAAACAGACAACCTAAGAAAAGTAACAACAGTGACAAATGGTTTGATGAAGAATGCAAAAACCTAAGAATTTTTTTAGAAACCTATCCAACCAAAAACATAGAGACCCAGAAAACCTGAGCCTACACCTTACTTTTTAGTAATTTAGCAGAAGCTCTTATCCAGAGCGACTTACAGGAGCAATTAGGGTTAAGTGCCTTGCTAAAGGGCACATCGACAGATTTTTCACCTAGTCGGCTCGGGGATTAGAACCAGCGACCTTTCAGTTACTGGCACAACACTCTTAACCACTAAGCTACCTGCCGCCCCACTATGGTGAATCACTAAAACAATACAGAAAATCACTACGGAAAAAGAAGGAACAGCACGTCAGAAATCAGCTCAAAGTAATTGAAGAATCCATAGAATCTAACCACTTCTGGGAAAATTGGAAAACACTAAACAAACAACAACATGAAGAGCTATCTATCCAAAACAGAGATGTATTGGTAAACCACTTCTCCAATCTTTTTGGCCCTATAACAAAGAACAAACAGCAAAAAAATATACATGATCAAATGCAAATCTTAGAAACAACTATTAAAGACTACCAGAACCCACTGGATTCTCCAATTACATTGAATGAACTACAGGATAAAATACAAACCCTCCAACCCAAAAAGGCATGTGATTTAATGGTGTCCTACATGAAATGATAAAATATACAGACCACAAATTCCAATTGGCTATACTTAAACTCTTTAACGTCATCCTCAGCTCTGGCATCTTCCCCAATATTTGGAACCAAGGACTGATCACCCCAATCCACAAAAGTGGAGACAAATTTGACCCAAATAACTACCGTGGGATATGCGTCAACAGCAACCTTGGGAAAATCCTCTGCATTATCATTAACAGCAGACTTGTACATTTCCTCAGTGAAAACAATGTACTGAGCAAATGTCAATTGGCTTTTTACCAAATTACCGTATGACACACCACATATTCACCCTGCACACCCCAATTGACAAACAAACAAACCAAAACAAAGGCAAAGTATTATCATACTTTGTTTACTTTAAAAAAGGCATGAGGGTCTGCTATGCAAATTGATGGAAAGTGGTGTTGGGGAAAAAGAAATGCAACATCATAAACTCCATGTACACAAACAACAAGTGTGGAGTTACCGCATTTGCCAGGACCACAAATACAAATTCCATCTAGACACCGTTTCCCTAGAGCACACAAATAACTACACTTACCTCGGCCTAAATATCACCGCCACAGGTAATAAACATCAGCGCCACAGGTAACTTCTACAAAGCTGGGAACGATCTAAGAGACAAGGCAAGATGCGCCTTGTATGCCATCAAAAGGAACATAAAATGTGACATACCAATTAGGATCTGGCTAAAAAAAATTATTTATTTATTTTTATTTATTTAAGTAAAAATACTTGAATCAGTTATAGAACCCATTGCCTTTTATGGTTGTGAGGTCTAGGATCTGCACACCAACCAATAATTCACAAAATGGGACAAACACCAAATTGAGACTCTGCATGCAGAATTCTGCAAAAAATATCCTTAGTGTACAATGTAAAACACCAAATAATGCATGCAGAGCAGAATTAGGCCGATACCCACTAACTATCAAAATCCAGAAAAGAGCCGTTAAATTCTATAACCACTTAAAAGGAAGCGATTCCCAAACCTTCCATAACAAAGCCATCACCTACAGAGAGATGAACTTGGAGAAGAGTCCCCTAAGTAAGCTGGTCCTATGGCTCTGTTCAAAAACACAAACAGACTCCACAGAGCCCCAGGAAAACAACAACTACACAATTAGACCCAACCAAATCATGAGAAAACAAAAAGAGAATGACTTGACACATTGGAAAGAATTAACAAAAGACCAGAGCAAACTAGAATGCTATTTGGCCCTAAACAGATAGTACACAGTGGCAGAATACCTGACCACTGTGACTGACCCAAACTTAAGGAAAGCTTTGACTATGTACAGACTCAGTGAGCATAGCCTTGCTATTGAGAATGGCCGCCGTAGGCAGACCTGGCTCTCAAGGGAAGACAGGCTACAGTGGTTGAGAAGAGTCCCCTAAGCAAGCTGGTCCTGGAGCTCTGTTCACAAACACAAACAGACAAAATGAGGTGTAAACTTAGCTGCACTTCCTAAGCTCCTGCCAAATGTATGACCATTTTAGAGACACATATTTCCTTCAGATTACAGAGATCCACAAAGAATTCGAAAACAAACCCAATTTTGATCAACTCCCATATCTATTGGGTGAAATACCACAGTGTACCATCACAGCAGCAATATTTGTGACCTGTTGCCACAAGAAAAGGGCAACCAGTGAAGAACAAACACCATTGTAAATACAACCCATATTTCTGTTTATTTACTTTACTTTAACTATTTGCTCATCGTTATAACACTGTACATAGACATAATATGACATTTGAATTGGCTCTATTCCTTTGAAACTTTTGTGAGTGTAATGTTTACTGTTCAGTTTTGATTGCTTATTTCACCTTAGTTTATCATCTATTTCACGTGCTTTGGCAATGTAAACATATGTTTCCCATGCCAATAAAGCCCTTTAAATTGAATCGAATTAAGAGAGAGAGAGAGAGAGAGAGAGAGAGAGAGAGAGAGAGAGAGAGAGAGAGAGAGAGAGAGAGAGAGAGAGAGAGAGAGAGAGAGAGAGAGAGAGAGAGAGAGAGAGAGAGAGAGAGAGAGAGAGAGAGAGAGAGAGAGAGAGAGAGAGAGAGGGGGAGAGAGAGAGAGGGAGATCTGAAGCATCACCTGTCCTGTAGTCAAACCATTCTCTCCCTCCACTCCCCCCTCCTCTCCCCCATTCTCATTACCACACCTAATTACCTAATTAGGGAAGTGTCAAACTACACCCACCACCTCCCCTCCTTCTGTCCCTGCCCCCTCTTCCTCTCTATCCATCTCACCTGTTGAATCATTGAGTTAGTTTACCCCTTGAGGGGATTCTCAATCAGTTTTCAATCAGGAAGGTGGTTTGTTGTTTAAATATTGTGCTATATTGGGTTTCACCCCTGCTGAGAAAAAAAACAGCATAGACCAGCATAAATTTCAAGCTGGTCCATGCTGGTCTATGCTGGTCAGTGCTGGTTGGATGCTGGTCTGACTACAATACGTCTAGTTGGTCACGCTGGTCTGAACAGTATGGTCTAGCTGGTTATGTTGGCAGACCAGCCTTCGTAGTGTTTTCGCTGGTGACCAGCCTTCGTTGTGTTTTGGACAATGGTGACCAGCCTTCATTTGACATTTGACATTTTAGTCATTTAGCAGACGCTCTTATCCAGAGAGACTTACAGTTAGTGAGTGCATACATTATACACATGCCTTCACTGTGTTTTTGCTGGTGATCAGAATTCACTGTGTTTTTGCACGGGGTCGACCAGTGAAAACACTAGCACGGTCATTGTGGTCGATTGTGCAGCATCGGGTAACATTTATGTTTACACTATTATAGTGGGTAACCTTTTGAGGTGTGTTGGACTTAAAAATCATACAATGTGATTTTCTGGATTTTTGTTTTAGATTCCGTCTCTCAGAGTTGACGTGTACCTATGATAAAAAGTACAGACCTCTACATGCTTTGTAAGTAGGAAAACCTGCAAAATCGGCAGTGTACCAAATACTTGTTCTCCCCACTGTACATACAATTTGATTGTTTAACATGCTAGATAGCACTATTTGCACCTTTTGCGCTACTTGTAAGTGAATAGCCTTTATTTGTTACAGATACTAATTCATTGAATAGCAATAGCTACAGTTGAAGTTGGAAGTTTACATATACTTAGGTTGGAGTCATTAAAACTTGTTTTTCAACCACTCCACAAATTTCTTGTTAACAAACTATAGTTTTGGCAAGTCGGTTAGGACATCTACTTTGTGCATGACACAAGTAATGTTCCCAACAATTGTTTACAGACAGATTATTTCACTTATAATTCACTGTATCACAATTCCAGTGGATCAGAACTTTACATACACTAAGTTGACTGTGCCTTTAAACAGCTTGGAAAATTCCAGAAAATGATGTCATGGCTTTAGAAGCTTCTGATAGGCTAATTGACATAATTTGAGTCAATTGGAGATGTATCTGTGGATGTATTTCAAGGCCTACCTTCAAACACAGTGCCTCTTTGCTTGACATCATGGGAAAATCTAAATAAATCAGCCAAGACCTCAGAAAACAATTGTAGACCTCCACAAGTCTGGTTCATCCTTGGGAGCAATTTCCAAACGCCTGAAGGTACCATGTTCATCTGTACAAACAATAGTACGCAAGTATAAACACCATGGGACCACGCAGACATCATACCGCTCAGGAAGGAGACACGTTCTATCTCCAAGAGATGAACGTACTTTGGTGCGAAAAGTGCAAATTAATCCCAGAACAACAGCAAAGGACCTTGTGAAGATGCTGGAGGAAACAGGTACAAAAGTATCTATATCCACAGTAAAACGAGTCCTATATCGACATAACCTGAAAGGCTGCTCAGCAAGGAAGAAGCCACTGCTCCAAACCGCCATAAAAAAGCCAGACTACGGTTTGCAACTGCACATTGGGACAAAGATTGTCATTTTTGGAGAAATGTCCTCTGGTCTGATGAAACAGAAATAGAACTGTTTGGCCATAATGACCATCGTTATGTTTGGAGGAAAAAGGGGGTCGCTTGCAAGCCGAAGAACACCATCCCAACCGTGAAGCACGGGGGTGTCAGAATCATGCTGAGGGTGCTTTGCTGCAGGAGGGACTGGTGCACTTCACAAAATAGATGGCATCATCATGAGGAAGGAAAATTATGTGGATATATTGAAGCAACATCTCAAGACATCAGTCAGGAAGTTAAAGCTTGGTCGCAAAATTGGTCTTCCAAATTGACAATGACCCCAAGCATACTTCCAAAGTTGTAGCAAAATGGCTTAAGGACAACAAAGTCAAGGTATTGGAGTGGCCATCACAAAGCCCTGACCACAATCATATAGAATAACTTATTCTTATTGTGGGAAGCTTGTGGAAGGCTGGTCACCAGCGAAAACACAACAAAGGCTGGTCACCAGCGAAAACACAACAAAGGCTGGTCACCAGCGAAAACACAACAAAGGCTGGTTACCAACAAAAACACAACAAAGGCTGGTCACCAGCGAAAACACAACAAAGGCTGGTCACCAGCGAAAACACAACAAAGGCTGGTTCTATATCGTGGAGCTCCGCCCCATAGGGGAGCTCTGCTCCTAGTGGTTTACCCTCTGCCCTAAGGCAGCATCAGCCTGAGACAAAATTATGCACACACCTGCAGCCAATAGGAGTACAGGTGTCCCTATAAGAGGGGATGCCTCCCCTCAATCTGACTCCCTTTATCTTCAGCGACTGGACTAGACTGAAGAAGCCAAGAAGAGACGAAGAGAAGACTCAGGACGAAGAAAACGCCGTCGATTTTCCAGATCATCGACGTCGTCCTACAATGAGCACACCAAGCTTATCCATAGGGTAAGTATTTAACAAAAGCTCTTTTCAGAGCTCAATGTCGCTGTTCCCCTTGGCGGCTGTCAGCCCCCCCGACATATGTTTCGTGGGTCGAGGGACACAGCACGCCAGGGACGGCCTCATTAATCCCCCACTATGCGCCAGCTGCGCCCTCCTTTTTTGAAGGAGTGGAAGCAGCGTTGGGCATTTTTAGGGAGGATATTCCTCTTGAGGATGTGCTATCAGTGTTAGTCTCAGCTTCTGAGGCATCATCTGAAGGCGCTGACTCAGGAGATGACAGGGCTATTGGGGAAGAAATGAATATTCTATTGGAACAATTCATTACACTGACCCAGATGTTTAATACCCCTTTTCCTTCGGGAAATTGTGAGGTCATTACATCCCTGGATGATGACGCCACAGCCTCTCTGTGCTCTGAATTCTCAGGTCTCATTGAGTGGGCTGCTAAACAGCGGGAGATTAAGCTGCCCCCCATTCCCTCCAACCCGGAAGTGGATATGAGGAAGGGCGGCCGTTACTCTCGCTACAGCTTGGCGTCAGACGGCGGCCTCCAGCAGCAAGGGAGCGGGCCTCGCCCCCCCCTGCAGTGCCAGAGGTGCCGGCGAGAGAGGTCATTAAAGCGTCATCCTGGCATCACCCGAAGGGCGGCCAGAAGAGACGCCGTTTATGACAGGCGAGGGGGAGAGAACGGAAGACGGCACAGCGCCTGCTGTGACCGAGCCCACTGTCCCCCCCCACCCTACCGTTGAGTGTATGGATGAGAATGTTTTTTGTTGATGTGTGTAATAAAGAGTTGGCTCTACTTGACACTGTCAAAAAAGAGCCCCTTTTCCATAATACATCCGAGAGCGTTCGACCTTCCTCACTCTCGCTCTCTCTCTTACCGCTATGAGTGCAGCTCAGCCCACCATGGTGCGTTGCTGAATGCACACATAAGGCAGGTATATAAAAGGTATTAAGTGTACCTTATAAAGACCTCACTTTACATACTCCTAGGAGTGCTGTAGTGAGTGTCTCACATAGCAGGCTGCAGTCTCAGCCAGATAATGGCATGATGACGCGACCGCTATTCGGGACGGCGCTCTGTCTCAGGCTAACGCCTCAGTCAGTGCAGTTCAGACCTGTGCTGCGTTCACGGAGGGCCTGATTACTACGGTTACGGGCGTAATCAACGTATCGGCGCCCCCGTTTCTCTCAGAACACGCTGATAATAACCACATTGGGGATGGCGCACTATCACAGACTAAGGTCTCTGTTAGTACGACCCAGACCCATGCTGCATTCAAGAAGGGCCCGATTACCACGGTCACGAAGGTGCCCAGTGTATCGGCGCCCCCACCTTTTTCTGAACGCGCCCAGGCTCACCACACTGAGTGTAGTTCAGCCCACCAGAGGTGCAGAGCTGAACGCACACAGGAGGTGAAAGGAGGAATAATACCTAGACGCCGTCTTGGTTTATCTCAAAGAGACCTCACATTACAGACTTCAAGGAGTACTGTAGTGAGTGCCTCTCATAGCAGGCTGCAGTCTCAGTCAGGAGACATGATGACGCAGCCGCTAGTTGGGGATGGCGCACTATCGCAGACTAAGGTCTCGGTTAGTGCGATTCAGACCCATGTTGCGTTCACGGAGGGCCCAATTACCACGGTGACGAAGGTTCCCAGTGTATCGGCGCCCCTACTTCTTTCTAAACGCGCTAATACTCACCACACTGAGCGTAGTTCAGCCCACCAGAGGTGCAGAGCTGAACGCACACAGGAGGTGAAAGGAGGAATAATACCTAGACGCCGTCTTGGTTTATCTCAAAGAGACCTCACATTACAGACTCCAAGGAGTACTGTAGTGAGTGCCTCTCATAGCAGGCTGCAGTCTCAGTCAGGAGACATGATGACGCAGCCGCTAGTTGGGGATGGCGCACTATCGCAGACTAAGGTCTCGGTTAGTGCGATTCAGACCCATGCTGCGTTCACGGAGGGCCCGATTACCACGGTCACGAAGGTGCCCAGTGTATCGGCGCCCCCACTTTCCTTTGAACGCGCTAATACTCACCACACTGAGCGTGACTCAACCCACCAGGGGTGCAGAGCTGAACGCACACAGGAGGTGAAAGGAGGAATAATACCTAGACGCCGTCTTGGTTTATCTCAAAGAGACCTCACATTACAGACTCCAAGGAGTACTGTAGTGAGTGCCTCTCATAGCAGGCTGCAGTCTCAGTCAGGAGACATGATGACGCAGCCGCTAGTTGGGGATGGCGCACTATCGCAGACTAAGGTCTCGGTTAGTGCGATTCAGACCCATGCTGCGTTCACGGAGGGCCCGATTACCACGGTCACGAAGGTGCCCAGTGTATCGGCGCCCCCACTTTCCTTTGAACGCGCTAATACTCACCACACTGAGCGTGACTCAACCCACCAGGGGTGCAGAGTTGAACACACACAGAAGGTGAAAGTTAAGAAGGTATCAAGGTGCCGCCTTGTTTTACCTCACAGAGACCTCATACTACAGACTTCTAGGAGTACTGTAGTGAAGGGCTCTGATAGCGAATTGCAGTCACCTAAGATGACGCAATCGCTTGCTGGGGATGGTGCCCTGCCGCAGGCTGTGGCCTCGGTCAGCGCAATTCAGACCCGCAATGCGTTCAAGGAGGGCAGGAATACGACGGTTACGGGTTTAACCGACGTCCCTGCTCCTCTTTCTTTCTCAGAACGCATTAATAGTTCCTCTCCCTTTCACGGGAGGCCCACCTTGGGCTGTTCCACCACTTCAATGTTGGGGAACAGTGGCGGTAAGGGCCATAGAGGAATACAGGTCCTTCCTACTGGATGCACCACAGCTTCGCGCCCAGCCACTTTCTCTGCATTGCTGGCAGTGGCGAAGAAGCTGCACCCTCTCATGCTGGCTAGAACAGACGTTGCAGAAGGGTTATGCTCTCCAATTCCACCGGACCCCACCCCCGTTCAGGGGAGTGGTGGAGACGGTGATGAAAACGCCAGACAAAGTGGCCGCTCTGATGACAGAGATTACGGAACTTTTGGCGAAGGAGGCGGTGACAGTAGTTCCCCGGGAACAAAGGCACAAAGGGCTATATTCGCCTTATTTCCTAGTGCCCAAAAAGACGGGGGGAGTGAGGCCGATTTTGGATTTACGCATTCTCAACGAGAGCATAACCAAACGGCCCTTCCGAATGCTAACGACAAAACGTCTGCTGGAATGTGTCCAGAGAGGGGACTTTTGTACGAGCATAGACCTAAAGGACGCGTACTTTCATGTGCCTGTTCAGCCGCGTCACAGGAAGTTTCTGCGGTTCGCCTTTCAAGGGGTGGCATACGAATACACGAGGATGCCATTTGGGTACGCCCTGGCACCTCGCACATTTTCCAAGTGTGTGGAGGCGGCATTGGAACCGTTGCGTCGTCAGGGAATACGGCTACTAGCCTACCTGGACGACCGACTGGTTATTGCCCCGTCAGCAGAGCTGGCGATCACTCACACAACACAGACAGTGATAATAATAATAATAATAATATGCCATTTAGCAGACACTTTTATCCAAAGCGACTTACAGTCATGCGTGCATACATTTTTTGTGTATGGGTGGTCCCGGGGATCGAACCCACTACCTTGGCGTTACAAGCGCCGTGCTCTACCAGTTGAGCTACAGAGGACCTACAGTGATACATCTCACAAGTCTGGGGTTTGCTGTGAATTGGAAAAAGAGCGCGCCCTGGCACACTCATCAGATTGTCTACCTGGGGATACAGCTAGACACTGTGAAGATGAGGGCTCGAATTTCGGACCCCCGAAGGGTAGCCTTGTTGCTAGCCCTGAGGAAGTGTCGTCCGAATCACACGGTGACGGCGCTGTCGATCATGTCACTTTTGGGTCTCATGTCGTCAGCCCACTCTGTGGTTCCGCTGGGACTCCTGCATATGCGCAGGATGCAGCGATGGTTCGCCCAACTAAGACTAGACCCTTTGCGTCAACGTCATCGGTTGGTGGTGGTTCCACTCTCGCTCAGTGCAGATCTGAACTATTGGAGAAACCCGCGCGTTCTCACGCACGGAGTCCCGATAGGAAAGGTGTCCTCTCACATCCCAGTATTCACGGATGCGTCCCTGACAGGATGGGGAGGGACATGTCAGACTCAAGCGATAGGAGGTGTGTGGCCTCAATCAGGTCGTCATATCAACCTCTTGGAGTTGGAAACGGTTCGACTGGTTCTGACCCACTTCGCGTCTACCCTTCGGGGTCGCGATGTGCTGGTCTGGTCAGACAACCGGACCACAGTAGCTCACATAAATCGCCAAGGAGGAGTCAGGTCTCCTGCTCTCCATCGGGCGGCAGAGGAATTGTGGCTGTGGGCTCACGAGCACCTTCGCTCATTGAGAGCAGCACACATTCCGGGCTACTTGAACGTAGGAGCAGACCTCATGTCAAGAGGGGGTCCTTGAGACGACGAGTGGTGTCTGCATCCGGACATTGTTCTCCAGATTTGGGAACAATTCGGGAGAGCCCAGGTGGACCTATTCGCGTCACGTGTGAACGCGCAATGTCCTCTGTGGTTCTCTCTGAGGGAAGAGGACGAACCGCCACTGGGAAGGGACGCCTTTGCGCACAAACCATGGCCGAGAGTTCTCCTGTATGCATTCCCTCCGCTGTCCTGCATTCTCCCACTGCTAGCCAGGGTGAGGTCAGGGGGGCTGTCAGTGATACTGATAGCGCCCGATCGCCCGGGGGCTCCGTGGTTTGCGGAGATGAGTCAGATGTTGATTGCGCCACCTTGGCCAATTCCACATCGACGGGACGCGTTGTCTCAGGCGGGAGGCACGATAGGGAAATTGCCCATAATCGGCCAACCACTGAAGGCCTGGCTGCTGAGAGGGACAGGCTAGAGCGCCGTGGGTTATCTGATGCAGTGATCAGGACCATACAGGGTTCATGTGCCAGTTCCACTTCTAAGATGTATGCCAGTAGATGGAACGTGTTTTCACGATGGTGTGTCACACAAGGTGTAGACCCCATGAGCTGTCAGGTGGAGAGAGAGAGAGAGAGAGAGAGAGACAGAGAGACAGAGAGAGAGAGAGAGAGAGAGAGAGAGAGAGAGAGAGAGAGAGGGGGAGAGGGATCTGAAGCATCAACTGTCCTGTAGTCAAACCTTTCTCTCCCTCCACTCCCCCCTCATCTCCCCCATTCTCATTACCACACCTAATTACCTAATTAGGGAAGTGTCAGACTACACCCACCACCTCCCCTCCTTCTGTCCCTGCCCCCTCTTCCTCTCTATCCATCTCACCTGTTGAATCATTGAGTTAGTTTACCCCTTGAGGGGATTCTCAATCAGTTTTCAATCAGGAAGGTGGTTTGTTGTTTAAATATTGAAAAACAGCATATTCCAGCATACATTTTAAGCTGTTGTATGATGGTCAGTACTGGTCAGATGCATGGTCTAGCTGGTTATGCTGGAAGATCAGCCTTCGTTGTGTTTTCGCTGGTGACCAGCCTTAATTGTGTTTTTCGCCCTCACCCACCTGGACAAAAGTATATACCAATGTAAGAGTGCTGTTCATTGACTACAGCTCAGCGTTCAACACCATAGTCACCTCCAAGCTCATCACCAAGCTCTGGACCCTGGGACTGAACACCTCCCTCTGCAACTGGATTCTGGACTTCCTGACGGGCCGTACCCAGGCGGTGAGAGTAGGCAACAACACATCTGCCACGCTGACCCTCAACACGGGGGCCCCTACAGGGGTGTGTGCTTAGTCCTGTCCCGTACTCCCTGTTCACCCATAACTGCATGGCCGTGCACGACTCCAACACCATCATCAAGTTTGCTGACAACGCGATGGTGGTAGGACAGTTCACCGATGACAATGAGGCAGCCTATAGGGAGGAGTTCATTGAGGTGCCAGGACAACAACCTCTCCCTCAACTTCAGCAAGACAAAGGAGCTGATGGTGGACTAGAGGAAACAGAGGGGCGAGCTCGTCCCCATCCACATCAATGGGGCTGTAGTGGAGCGGGTCGAGAGCTTGAAGTGCCTCTGTGTCCACATCACTAAGGAATTAACATTGTCCACACCCACACAGTTGTGCAGAGGACATTACAAGTTTGTGAGGGTTTAAGGAGCCAAGCTTAATTTCTTCAGCCTCCTGAGGTTGAAGAGGCGCTGTTGCGCCTTCTTCACCACACAGTCTGTGTGGGTGGACGATTTCAGATCGTCAGTGATGTGTACGCCGAGGAACTTGAATCTTTCCACCTGCTCCACAGCGGTCCCGTCGATGTGGATAGGGGCGTGCTCCCTCTGCTGTTTCCTGAAGTCCACGATCAGCTCCTTTGTTTTGTCGACAATGAGGGAGAGGTTATTTTCCTGGCATCACACTCCCAGGGCCTTCAGCTCCTCTCTGTAGGCTGTCTCGCCATTGTTGGTAATCAAGCCTACTACTGTTGTGTCGTCTGCAAACTTGATGATTGAGTTGGAGGTGTGCATGGCCATGCAGTCATGGGTGAACAGGGAGTACAGGAGGGGGCTGAGCACGCACCCTTGTGGGCCCCCTGTGTTGTTTCCTACCTTCACCACCTGGGGGTGGCCCGTCAGGAAGTCCAGGACACAGTTGCACAGGGCGGGGTTCAGAACCAGGACCCTGAGCTTAATGATGAGCTTGGAGGGTACTATGGTGTTGAACGCTGATGAACAGCATTGAACAGCATTCTTAACTTGTTATTCCTCTTGTCCAGATGGGATAGGACAGTGTGCAGTTCGATGGCGATTGCATCGTCTGTGGATCTATTGGGGTGGTCAGCAAATTGAAGTGGGTCTAGGGTGTCAGGCAAGGTAGAGGTGATATGATCCTTAACTAGCCTCTCAAAGCACTTCATGATCACAAAAGTGAGTGCTACGGGGCGATAGTCATTTAGTTCAGTTACCTTTGCTTTCTTGGGTACAGGAACAATGGTGGACATCTTGAAGCAAGTGGGGACAGCAGACTGGGATAGGGAGAGATTGAATATGTCCGTAAATACTCCAGCCAGCGGGTCTGCGCATTCTCTGAGGACACGGCTAGGGATGCCGTCTGGGCCGGCAGCCTTGAGAGGGTTAACATGCTTAAATATCTTACTAACGTCGGCCACAGAGAAGGAGAGCCCACAGTCCTTGGTAGCGGGCCGCGTCGGTAGCACTGTGTTATCCTCAAAGTGGGCGAAAAAGGTGTTTAGCTTGTCCGGAAGCAAGACGTCGGTGTCTGCAACGTGGCTGGTTTTCCCTTTGTAGTCTGTGATTGTCTGTAGACCCTGTCACATACGTCTCGTGTCTGAGCCATTGATTTGCGACTCCACTTTGTCTCTATAATGACGTTTTGCCTGTTTGATTGCCTTACGGAGGGAATAACTACACTGTTTGTATTCGGCCATATTCCCAGTCACCTTGCCATGGTTAAATGCGGTGGTTCGCGCTTTCAGTTTTGCACGAATGCTGCCACCTATCCACGGTTTCTGGTTAGGGTAGGTTTTAATAGTCACAGTGGGAACAACATTTCCTATACACTTCCTAATAAACTCAGTCACTGTATCTGTGTATTTGTCGATGTTATTCTCGTAGGCTACTCGGAACATATCCCAGTCCGTGTGATCAAAACAATCTTGAAGCGTGGATTCCGATTGGTCAGACCAGCATTGAATAGTCCTTAGCACGGGTACTTCCTGTTTGAGTTTCTGCCTATAGGAAGGGAGGAGCAAAATGGAGTCGTGATCAGATTTGCTGAAGGGAGAGAGCGGGAGGGCCTTGTAGGCATCCCAGAAGTTGGAGTAGCAGTGGTCAAGTGTTTTTCCTAAGTAAATACTGCAGTCAATGTGTTGATAGAAGTTCAGTAGCATTTTACTCAAATTTGCTTTGTTAAAATCCCCAGCTACAATAAATGCGGCCTCATGATATGTGGTTTTGTTTGCATAAAGTCCAGTGAAGTTATTTGAGAGCCGTCTTGGTATCGGCTTGAGGGGTAATATACACGGCTGTGAATATAACCGAAGATAATTCCCTTGGGAGGTAATACGGTCTGCATTTGATTGTGAGATATTCTAGGTCGGGTGAACAAAAGGACTTGAGTTCCTGTATGTAATCACAATCACAGTGGTTAATCATGAAACAAACACCCCCGTCTTTCTTCTTCCCGGAGAGTTATTTATTCCTGTCTGTTCGATGCACTGAGAACCCAGCTGGCTGTATGGACAAAGACAGTCTATCCCGAGAGAGCCATGTTTCCGTGAAACAGAGTATGTTACAATCCCCGATGTCTCTCTGGAAGGAGATTCTCACCCTGAGCTCGTCTACTTTATTATCCAGAGACAGAACATTAGTGAGTAATATACTCGGAAGCGGTGGATGGTGTGCGCGCCTCCTGAGTCGGACTAGAAGTCCACTCCGAATACCTTTTCTCCGCCGGCGGTGTTTTGGATCAGCCTCTGGAATCAGTTCAATTGCCCTGGGGGTACGAACAAAGGATCCAATTCGGGAAAGTCGTATTCCAGGTCGTAATGCTGGTGTGTTACCGCCGCTCTGATATTCAAAAGTTATGTCCGGCTGTAAGTAATAACACAAAATATTTCCTGGGCTAATAATGTAAGAAATAACACACACAAAAACAAAATACTGCAAAGTTGCTTAGGAGCTAGAAGCAGAGCTGCCATGTCTGTTGGCGCCATTAAACATTACCGCTTGGTACGGCGACTGCAAGGCACCCAACCACAAGGCACTACAGATGCTGGTGAGAACGGCCCAGTACATCACTGGAGCCTTGCTCCATGCTATCCCGGACCTATATACCAGGTGGTGTGAGAGAAAGGCCCAAAAAATTGTCAAAGACTCCAGCCACCCAAGCCATAGACTGTTCTCTCTGCTACAGCACGGCAAGCGGTACCAGTGCAAGTCTGGAACCAACAGGACACTGAACAGCTTCTATCCCCAAGCCAAGACAAATTTTGCCATTAAATAGTCTCCTACAACTGTAAATAGTCTGGAAATTAAATTGTATCCTACTACTGTAAATAGTCTGTACATTAAATAGTCTCCTGCTACTGTAAATTGTATGTAAATTAAAATAGTCTCCTACTACTATAAATAGTCTGTAAATTCAATAGTCTCCTACTACTGTAGATAGTCTGTAAATTCAATAGTCTCCTGCGACTGTAAATAGTCTGTGAATTTGATAGTCTCCTACTACTGTAAATAGTCTGTATATTAAATAGTCTACATGTACAGTTAATAGTCTGTGAATTAAATTAAAAGCAGATATGGGATATACATATTAAAATAAATTATAAATATAGTTTATTTATTTATTGTCCTTTCATGATGGAACGGTCCCCAACCCTATATCCTAGACACCCACCTGAGCGACCCATACACTAAGGAGAAATCCTTATCTGTTTTATAGGCCTACTGCAAGTAGCCCATACGCAGCCAAAACAGAAAGATAAATGCAGTCAGAGACAAACTAAAGCAGCACCGCCCCCTCAAGATTCTGAGCCTGCCTGGCAGGCTTGGTCCTACAAAGGCAAAAGCCCCCAGATGGGTGAGCATAATATACAAGGAACGTCTCAAAGCTGCTATTGAGAACCTTGTACCTAGCCGGTGGGGAATCCGGTGGGGTACCCCCACCCAGGTAGTGGCAGTGCTGGCAACACTGGCTGCAGTAACCCATTGGGAGGAGGTCACACTCAGACAATCAGAGAGGGGGCATGTTATAATGGCCCTGGTGGCACACAAAAAAATCAAAGGTCTGACTGCACAGAGATGCTTGGGAAAATGGTTACAACGGGAGACCAGAGGATGTGTGTTTAAGGGGATGAGCTCCATCAGCTAGGACTTGACATTGGTTCATCAAATCTCAACCGTTGTTGCTTAATTTTGCCTTCTCAAACAGTGCCTTCGGAAATTATTCAGACCCCTTGACTTTTTCCACATTTTGTTATGTTACAGCCTTATTCTAAAATGGATTAACCTCTACGGGATCGGTGTCCCGTATACAGGACGGTTGAGCTAACATGCGCTAATGTGATTAGCATGACTGTTGTAAGTAACAGCAAAACTTTCCAGGACATAGACATGTCTTATATGGGCAGAAAGCTTAAATTCTTGTTAATCTAACTGCACTGTCCATTTTACAGTAGCTATTATGGTGAAAAAATACCATGCTAATGTTTGAGGAGAGTGCACGACAACAAAAAACGTATCACGGCAACTGGTTTGATACATTCACCTCTGAAGGTAAATAATGTACTTACATTCAGTAATCTTGCTCTGATTTGTCATCCTAAGGGTCCCAGAGATAAAATGTAGCATAGTTTTGTTTGATAAAATCCATTTTTATATTCCAATATAGGATCTGGGTTCTACAGTTTGAACCCCTGCTGTCTCTGGCTCCACACCCACCTCGCCCGGTCATCTAGATGTGTGAAAGTTAGTGTATAAGCTAATGATCCATCATGTATGACATTCCTGGGAGTGTGTAAACTTACATTTTGTATTACCATATCATTGTTGTATGTTCTCTATGGTTATGTACTTGAAAATGTATCAATTGACCAATTTGGCACATTTGGGAAGACTTCATACAATATAGTCCAGTATTGCAACGCTTCATTGGATCAATCTGAAACTTTACACAAACTGCTTCCATCTAGTGGCCAAAATCTGAATTGTGTCTAAACTGCAATATTATATTGTGGCCTTTCTCTTGCATTTCAAAGATGATGGAACAAAAAAATTAATAGAAAACTCATGTTTTTTTGTTTGTATTATCTTTTACCAGATCTAATGTGTTATATTCTCCTACATTAATTTCACATTTCCACAAAGTTCAGTGTTTCCTTTCAAATGGTATCAAGAATATGCATATCCTTGCTTCAGGTCCTGAGCTACAGGCAGTTAGATTTGGGTATGTCATTTTAGGTGAAATTTGAAAAAAAGGGCTAGATCCTTTAACAAAAATCCTCCGCAATCTACACACAATACAGCATAATGACAAAGCAAAAACATGTTTTTAGAAATGTTTGCTAATTTATTTTAAAAAATCAAAACATCAGTACCTTATTTATATAAGTATTCAGACCCTTTGCTATGAGATTCGAAATTGAGCTCAGGTGCATCCTGTTTCCGTTGATCATCCTTGAGATGTTTCTACAACTTGATTGGAGTCCACCTGTGGTAAATTCAATTGATTGGACATGATTTGGAAAGGCACACACCTGTCTATATAAGGTCCCAGAGTTAACAGTGCGTGTCAGAGCAAAAAACAAGCCATGAGGTCAAAGGAATTGTCCGTAGAGCTCCGTGACAGGATTGTGTCGAGGCACAGATCTGGGGAAGGGTAGCAAAAAATGTCTGCAGCATTGAAGGTCCCCAAGAACACAGTGGCCTCCATCATTCTTAAATGGAAGAAGTTTGGAACCACCAAGACTCTTCTTAGAGCAGGCCGCCATGCCAAACTGAGCAATCGGAAGAGAAGGGCTTTGGTCAGGGAGGTGACCAAGAACCCAATGGTCACTCTGACAGAGCTCCAGAGTTCCTCTGTGGAGATGGGAGAACCTTCCAGAAGGACAACCATCTCTGCAACACTTCACCAATCAGGCCTTTATGGTAGAGTGGCCAGACGGAAACCACTCCTCAGTAAAAGGCACATGACAGCCCGCTTGGAGTTTGCCAAAAGGCACCTAAAGGACTCACAGACCATGAGAAACAAGATTCTTTGGTCTGATGAAACAAAGATTGAACTCTTTGGCCTGAATGCCAAACATCACGTCTGGAGGAAACCTGGCACCATCCCTACCGTGAAGCATGGTAGCAGCTGCACCGTGCAGTGGGGATGTTTTTCAGAGGCAGGGACTGGGAGACTAGTCAGGATCAAGGGAAAGATGAACGGAGCAAAGTACAGAGAGATCGTTGATGAAAACCTGCTCCAGAGCGCTCAGGACCTCAGACTGGGTGAAGGTTCACCTTCCAACAGAACAACGACCCTAAGCGCACAGCCAAGACAACGCAGGAGTGGCTTCGGGACACATCTCTGAATGTCCTTGAATGGCCCAGTCAGAGCCCAGACTTGAACCCGATTGAACGTCTCTGGAGAGACTTGAAAATAGCTGTGCAGAAACGTTCCCTATCCAACCTGACAGAGCTTGAGAGGATCTGCAGAGAAGAATGGGAGAAACTCCCCAAATACAGGTGTGCCAAGCTTGTAGCATCATACCCAAGAACACTCAATACTGTAATCGCTGCCAAAGGTGCTCAACAAAGTATTGAGTAAAGGGTCTGAATACATATTTCAGTTTTTTATTTGTAATACATTTGCAAACATTTGTAAAAACCTTTTTTTGCTTTGTCATTATGGGGTATTGTGTGTAGATTGATGAGGGAAAAATACAATTTAAATAACTGTAGAATAAGGCTGTAATGTAAAAACATTTGGAAGCAATCAAGGGGTCTGAATATTTTCCGAATGCACTGTATATTTATTCGCACATCATGACCTTTATTGAGTGGGTCTCGGGGATGGAACAACTGTTTGTGGGGGAAGGGTGGGGAGTGTGTATGAATGTGTGTGTGTGTTTTTTGTATCCCAGATCTGTTGCTGCACAATATAGGATGCATCACAATAATTGTTTGCTAAAATTATAATTGCTTGCCAAAAATGTAATTTTGTAATGGCAATCCTGGTTAAAGTTAAGAATCCTTCGCATGAACTGCCTACATTACAACACATATTATTAATTGATTGTGGACATTAAGATACACAAGATGTTTGTATATGTACACTACCGTTCAAAAGTTTAGGGTCACTTAGAAATGTCCTTGTTTTCGAAAGAAAATCATATTTTTTGTCCATTAAAAATAACATAAAATTGATCAAAAATACAGTGTAGACAATGTTAATGTTGGAAATGGCTATTGTAACTGGAAATGGCTGATTTTTAATGGAATATCTACATAGGCGTACAGAGGGCCATTATCAGCAAACCATCAGTCCTGTGTTCCAATGGCACGTTGTGTTTACTAATCCAAGTTTATCATTTTAAAAGGCTAATTGATCATTAGAAAACCCTTTTGCAATTATGTTAGCACAGCTGAAAACTGTTGTGCTGATTTAAAGAAGCAATAAAACTGGCCTTCTTGAGACTAGTTGAGTTTCTGGAGCATCAGCAATTGTGGGTTCAATTACAGTCTCAAAATGGCCAGAAACAAAGAACTTTCTTCTGAAACTCGTCAGTCTATTCCTGCTCTGAGAAATGAAGGCTATTACATGCGAAAAATTGCCAAGAAACTGAAGATCTCGTACAACGCTGTGTACTACTTCCTTTACAGAACAGCGCAAACTGGCTCTAACCAGAATAGAAACTGAGCAAGAGGACAAATACATTAGAGTGTCTAGTTTGAGAAACAGACGCCTCACAGGTCCTCAACTGGCAGCTTCATTAAATAGTACCCGCAAAACACCAGTCTCAACGTCAACAGTGAAGAGGCAACTCCGGGATGCTGACCTTCTAGGCAGATTGCAAAGCAAAAGCCATATCTCAGACTGGCCAATAAAAATAAAAGATTAAGATGGGCAGTCTGAGATATGGCTTTTTCTTTGCAATCTGCCTAGAAGGTCAGCATCCCGGAGTCGCCTCTTCACTGTTGACGTTGAGACTGGTGTTTTGCAGGTAGTACTGAAACAGGACCCAAGTGGAAAATATAAAGATCCAGTCCATTAAAAAATAGGCCCCTTACACTTCAGTGTTGTGATGCAAAAATTCTACCGAAATGCATAGCACATATAATTAAAAAGATATCGTCGGATAGTATTCATCCTAATCAGACAGGTTTTTTACATGGACAATACATTGGAGATAATATAAGACAAGTACTGGAAAGAATAGAACACTATGAAAAATCTGGGAAAACAGGTCTGGTATTCATAGCTGATTTTGAAAAAGGCTGTTGATAAAATACGACTGGAATTTATATATAAATGCCTTGAATATTTAGACTTTGGAGAATCTCTTATACCAATGGGTTAAAGTTATGTATAGTATCCCTAGATGTAAAATAGTAAATAATGGCTACTTCTCAGAAAGTTTTAAACTGTCGAGGAGTAAAACAAGGTTGTCCACTATCGGCATATCTATTTATTATGGCCATCGAAATGTTAGCTAATAAAATCAGATCCAAAAATAATATCAAGTGCCTAGAAATCCAGGGCTTAAAAATAAAGGTGTCATTGCATGCTGATGATTCGTTTTCTTCTAAATCCACAATTTGGATCCCACCACAGCCTCATAGAGGATCTAGATACTTTTTCTAACCTTTGTGGATTACAACCAAATTATTGGATCACTAAAAAATACAACATTTACATGACCATGTAGTTTACCAATAAAATTGTCTGACGGTGATGTGGACATACTCGATATTCATATCATATCAGAGAAATAAATAATCTCGCTATAATACATTTGAATTGAAAGTTAGCAAATACAGATAAGATATTGCTACCATGGAAAGGAAAATACCTGTCTATTTGTTGAAAAATCTGCCTGATTAACCTTTTAGTCATAACCCAGTTTACCGATTTGTTTATGGCCTTGCCTACACCTAGCAACCTGTTTTTTTAATTATATGAGAAAAAAAAGATTCCATTTGATTTCAAACAGCAAGCCATATAAAATTAAACAGGCCCATTTATATAATGAATATGAATTCGGAGGGCAGAAATTATTTAATATTAAAGCATCAAACCTCTCACTAAAGGCTTCAGTCATACAAAAGTTATACTTAAATCCAAACAGGTTCTCCAGCACATTACTAAGAATGTCTCTCTCCATATTCAATAATGGCATTTATCCCTTTATTCAGATTACAACCTCTCACGTTCAGTTTTTTGAAAATGAAATAATCTCCAAAATATCGCTGCAATTTCAGTTTAATCCACCAGAAAAGACAGAAAAAATAGTACAACAAATATTATGGTTAAACTCAAATATACTAATTGTAAAAAAAAAAAAAAAAAATCTAGGACATTTTTTAAAAGGTATAATCTTTGTAAATTATATCATAAATAGGACTGGTGGAGTTATGTCACACATGCACCAACTCACAAACCAGGAATTGACAAAATGGGACAAACACCAAATTGAGACTCTCCATGCAGAATTCTGCAAAAACATCCTCTGTGTACAACATACAACACCAAATACTGCATGCAGAGCAGAATTAGGATGATTCCTGCTAATTATCAAAATCCAGAAAAGAGTGTTTAAATTCTACAACCAACTAAAAGGAAGCAATTCCCAAACCTTCCATAACAAAGCCATCACCTACAGAGAGATGAACCTGGAGAAGAGGCCCCTAAGTAAGCTGGTCCTGGGGCTCTGTTCACAAACACAAACAGACCCCAACAGAGCCCCAGAACAGCAACACAATTAGACAAACCAAATCATGAGAAAACAAAAAGAGAATTACTTGACACATTGGAAAGAGTTAACCAAAAAACAGAGAAAACTGGAATGCTATTTGGTCCTAAATAGAGAGTACACAGTGGCAGAATACCTGACCACTGTGACTCACCCGAACTTAAGGAAAGCTTTTCATATGTACACATTCAGTGAGCATAGCCTTGCTATTGAGAGAGGCCGCCGTAGGCAGAGCTGGCTTTCAAGAGAAGACAGGCTATGTGCAGACTGTCCACAAAATGAGGTGGAAACTGAGCTGCACTTCCTAACCTCCTGCCAAATAAATGACCGTATTAGAGACACATATTTCTCTCAGATTACAAAGACCCACAAAGAATTCGAAAACAAATCGAATTTTGATAAACTCCCATATCTATTGGGTGAAATACCACAGTGTGCCATCACAGCAGCAATATTTGTGAACTGTTGCCACAAGAAAAGGGCAACCAGTGGTAGAACCAACACCATTGTAAATACAACCCATATTTATACTTTTGTTTATTATCTATTTCACTTGCTTCGGCGTAAACATGTTTCCCATGCCAATGAAGCCCTTTGAAATGAAGATTGAG